>NW_026999396.1:269262-343261 GCF_037126465.1 Ornithodoros turicata | reverse complement strand
ACTGGGAGCGAGCTCAGTAACTGGACCGTGCTCCACCGAATGAACGGAATGCCGTAAAGCACCTCAGCCTTGTGCCACAAAAAATCGGGGAGTAGATTGCGTGTATTGTCATCAAGCAGGAGAGCTACCTATGGAGGTACAGTCGGACCTCGTTTTATGAACCCTCGATATACGAATTCCCTCAACTCACGAACGGCTTCACAGGGAACCAAACTTTTTCCATGTATTTTGACCTCGTTTTACAAACCCTCGATATCCGAACTATGAACGAATTATTAGGGAACGGACCCAAAGTAGCCAAGCCATTCTGACCTCGATATACGAACGGGCGTTATATAACGTACAGAGGACAGGCCAATGGACCGGAGGACAATGAAAGTTCCTCAGTACATTCTGCCAAGGTCAAACATACAATGTCCGAACGTCGCTACGTTCCACAAACATGATTCATCATTTCCTGAAAGAATAATTCGGGCGTTTACAGCCGAACGGTTGTGAGTTTGGACCAGGTGTCCGAGATGGAAACATCTTGCCGTTCCAAGAGAAGGCGTTCAGTCCTGACAGCCGGTAACAAGCGTTATATTTGCCGTTGGAAACAGTCTCATCCGCGCGATAGGTACTTTGAGGACCGGGTGGATGAGTCAAGTGTCAGACTTCTGTCATCTCTTCTAAACAGGATAGACCTTGCAGAAAGTATGGTGCAAAGCACAATTACGCAGTATTTTCAAAAATAAAACTTATTCAAATCAATTTCCCGTGTTTTTGTGAGGTATTTGTGCACTGTACTCCTCGGACCTCGATTTACGAATACCTCGATTTACGAACGATTTTCTGAGAAACGAAGGGTGTTCGTAAAGCGAGGTTTGACTGTAGTCCCCTTTGGACAGACACTAACTTTACGTTACAGTCCTACAAGCTAGATAACAACACTCTCTAGGAGAGTTTGCTTTTCGTACTGACCATACCAAGCGAACAATCCAAACACGGGAGAGCCGCTGCAGAGTGCAGTACGGTCCTAGCGAGCTGGCTAGAACATGATTTGCCACTCACCCTGAACGTGGCGGAAAAGACGAGTAGACGTCAGCCAGCGGCGAGAGCACTCCACAAGACCATACAGTGCTTGCTCACGGACAATGTGGCTAGGAAGCCCTGACCTGACAGCCTGAAATATAGCTGCGTCTCCGAAGTCTGGGCCACCGAAAGCCAGCCGGCAACGACGGATCCAAATTTGAAAGTTGATCTCGGTAATTAATAAAGCCAATTGTTTACGCTGAACGCGCGGAACAGGCAACGGTTCCAGGAACTGTACGGTGGCCCAGGCGACAGTCGACAGCTGAAATATCTGGGTTACTCTGCGCCACAGCAAAAGAGGAACACGACAACGCCGGAAACAGTGCTCTGCGGTTTCACACATCCCGCAAGACGGGCAACCGTCAGAGCGAGAGATGTGAAAGCGGTGTAGTCGCTCGCAAAGAGGAAGAAAGTTGTGGGCGAACTTCCACTGAAGACTGGCGCGGCGTGCATCTAGCCAGCCCGCAGTGATTCGACGCCAAGATAGCTTCGTCGGCACCGAAGGAACTGGGGGACCAGACTCCAACTCCCGGATAGCTGTATAAAAATCGCTGACAGCCCATAACTGGAGGTCAGCGTCCGGAAGCTGGAGTCGCAAACGCCGTACAACATCAACACAAGCACTGTATTGATGAGGCAGGACTTCGGACCTAGGCCGAAACCTAGGGCTCTCAACGAACCACCTGGTAGCACATCCCAGAGAGTACTGCACTAATGCGCACGCTGGGTGTTCGGGAGTGTGCAATGCCTCGAAATAAACGCGCGACTGAAGTGCAAGACATTTGTCGAGCACCACCGGCAAGGCTAAGCCGCCCTGGTCACCTGTACGGTGCAAGCGGGATCTCGCGACCCACTCCGCCGAACAGATTAGTGGTGGCGGCGTGGCAACGACTCCTAAAAACCACAAGCGACTGTAGTACCAGGCCAGTAGCAGATGAGCACGAAACGTGATGGGCAAATCAACAAACTTAAGCTGCCGCAGGACAGCTCTGCAACGGTTAAACACTCGTGGCCAATTTACGGTAGATATTCCAGTGCAATCAAAAGTCACGCCAAGAATTTTGACTTCTGGCCTCACTGGAACACAGAAAGGAGCTCCGCAGGAAGGCTGGTGGTTCAAAAACAGTGCTGCACTTTTTGACCTATTCAGTCTTGCCCCTGAAACGGCTCCGTAGTCCTCAAACGCCTTCAAAACGGGCCCTAGGGAACACTCGCGAGAAACGATCACAGAGATGTCATCCGCGAACGCAAAAACAAAAACGGGGAGTAGATTGCGATATGCGATAGTTATTGCGAACATCGCCACAGGCACGGTTTCCGACTCACACCACTGGCACATATCATGCGTGCCAGTTATCCAAGTTTGCCGGTGTGGCGGAAGCGTTAGGAATGAAGAAGTTTGCCTCTCCCGCAACGTAGCGGCAGACAATGACGACTACGTTTCGGTTATGAAAGCTGAAATAAATGTGATGTGATGCTAGTGGGGATTTTTAGAGAAAAAAAAAAACCTTCCCGTAAACAGCACCGCAAGCAATGCTGCCTCGGTGGACGTGACAAACGTGACATCTTAATAACACGAATTGTCGCATCGTTTCATTCGAAATTCCTTGTCAGTGCAGCCAAGCAACTGCGGCTACGAGCGCTGTACCGACATGAACAGATGGAGTGAGGACGACAGAAAGGAGTGGTAGACAATGGGGTTAGCATAGGTCCTGGACATACCTGGGAAGAACCAGGGAAAATCTCGAACAGCACAACATGTGGTGGGATTCCAACGACCCATTTCCGGGTTGTCAGCACGACCCCGATTACAACCAGAGAGCGGACGCCTTAAACAGCTCAGTATGGCGCATCATGAAAAGACGTGCACGTCCAGTTCGACGCATCTTCCCAGTAATCTGCCAGAAAAGACGACATGTCATGAAAGAATAAAAAGGGGGGGGGAATATGTTTATTATATATAAAAAAATAAGAGGGAAAGGTTAGCCACCGGTATGGCGGCTTGCTATTCCCAGGAAAAAAGGGGAAAACTAAAGGCAAACTAAAAGAAAAACAAAGAAAAAAGAAAACAAATAAATAAAAAGAAAAACAAAAGAACAAAGAGGAAAACAAACATGAAAGACATCACGGTAAACTAACAGTTATTAGGATGAAATTGCGTATACGCGGGCAAGCTGGTGGATGAACTCGATAAATGGAACGCGTATGTGTCAATGGATCCTGCTTTCAGCCGTATTCTTTGACCGCTTCGTGACCTCGTTCTTTGTAGCCCTTCCGTTTTTTCCCGTCCTTCCTTCTCCCTTGTTACCCACGTACATTGTACGTGGTTTCAGTCTTAGTGAACAATAAACACGATGGTGGTTTGAGTTGCTGTGTTGTTCTGCCTATATGTTTTTGTGCAGTTCAGACTAGTCGTATCATGTTCCACTGTAAAACATCGTTTCTGTAATGCAATGCACTCTTTCTGTAATAATGTAAGGAACTTGACATGTATTCAAAAGGCTTGCCAAGAGCATTGACCTGTCCCTCTAATGTTTTGAGACGGTGTGCCATTGACACACAAAAGGGGAATACAGATGTTCGTTTAGTCGCCCGTACTTTTTCTCAGTATGTCCCACACATTTTTTATTGAGGGTTACTACTACGAAATCAGAACCTGTTATTCAATGACTCGCGTTTCGCCCCTTGGTGAAATCCGTCTTGTGTTTGCTCTTGCTTTAAAAAATACATATACTTTGCGTAGTTGGGTACCTGCGGAATATACTCCACGCTCGATTTTGTTCCTTCTGATTCTTCACGCAGTCCCTTGTCCACCAAGCGTCGGAATGCTTGGGGACGTTTGAGTAACGGATTGGAGGGCTGCATTGACGATGGTATTGATAAGACCGGCTACAAGGCTCATGCAGGTTACAAGGCTATTTGTTTGCACAACATCTAAACTTGACAAGGAGTGAAGTGGCAAATTTGCTTTCCTCTGCAAGAGATCCAGGTCTGCGTGTGATATCTTTTATTGGCGTGTATAAGTATCTGGCCTATATGTTATGACATCGAGTTTGAGGAGAACCGGAAAGTACCCGCTATTATACGGGTCCTCGCCCACCTCCCAGTCTGTACATTGGAAGAGACAAAAAAGGGCAAAAGAGTATGTGTACCTACATTTATGAAGGTTAGGGAACCTGTGTTTAGGAGGCAAAGTAAGGCGCTGAGTAATAGGGTTCTACCATTTTTTTTTTTTCGTGTCTATCAGCTCTTGTACTGCCCTTCAAAGGGTGTATCGAAATCACCCAGACTTAAATGGACTTTGAAATGACTTTTTCTAGTTTTCATTAGAAAGAAAACATTTTGTTAGTATAGAACCAAAATTTTTCCTTCATCATTCGAGGAGTCTTCTCGGGAGCGAATTAAAACTGAGGGGCGAAGGGAGCACAGCTCGCGCCGCGCCCTGGCGAGTTGCCGCGCGGAGACGCAGCGAGCAACTTGACGCAACTACGGCCGGTTCCGCGACACGTCATCGCACCGGTCCCGCCAATGGCATGCGCCGTAGTATTCCGCATATGCGTCCATCGCGAGTGGAAATCTCCATAACGCCAGCTTCCACGCGATGGTCGCAGTTTATCGCAGTCGCATCCTATGGTTTTCGCCGACATACCGAGACGATGTTGGATGTTTGGTTGCCCTAATTCACGTCAATATTCGCCTGGCTTCCAGTGTCATATACTTCTCGGTGACGAGACGGGCATCTTTTGATGCCACGAATCAATCCGATGGCGAGAATGGATTGACGGCGCGATGCCATCGACTGCTTGTGTTTGTAGCGAACAGTTCCATGATTGCGATTACGAGGGGGACGCTGAAGCTCCTCAACGTACTGGATACCGAGCTCAGGGTAATTTGAATGAAGGTGTAGTGCCATCACAATACCTGTCCACACCTGGGAAAGAAGACCCACCTAAACGGCGCAAAAGCGTGAGCACGTTTCGTTATTGGGGCTAACGAAGATCTTTCAGTCCGTGTGGTTCTAATGGTATCACAGATTTCACGACTGCGTAAATTGGTTAATTGTCATCTGCGTGACTTGGAACCTTGCGGCGGCTTGCGGCACATATGAAGGAGAGAGAGAGAGAGTAAAAAAAAAGAACAAAATAGAAGTAAGTAGAAGAAATGGAAGTAAGTAATAGAACTAAGCTCAGGTGATGCACGGTGGATAAAAATAGCCTCCGTTTATCATGACCTTAGAAACCATATTGTAACAAAATATAGATATTGAACCTATGTATCAATTATTTTCTCTTCCCTCATCTGCTTTCATGTTTACAGGTAATTTTCTCAGCAGAGCCTGAAACCCCTGAGGTGAGAGAACACGATCACTGCAGCTCACTAATCAGAGTAGACAAATGCTGTGCAGACTCCTTCCAGATTCCTCTTTGCAGCATTGTCTTGCCTACCATCAGGGCTCTGTATATGGTTCGCGAGTTTCTTCTTTTCCTTTTTTTTTGTTATTTGGTTTCAGTTTACTTTATCATTAATATGATATTCTGGGGACATTTTCTTGTTTACATCCGAATAAGCCAGGATGCTTTTAAGAGGTGTACACTTTTGTTCATTATCTTATAATCATTACTTGGATTACATAAACTTGCATTCACGAGAGCTGCGTTGCATACTTCATTTTCTTCTCGCAAACCAGGGGTGCCCATGCGTATGGCTGCTGTAGTCTTTCACCATGGTAACATGCAATAACAATTCCAGCAAGTACTCTGTAGTCCGCCTCTAAAAAAAAAATAAACCAATGTTTGACGCAGCTCTGCACTTAGTTTCATACTACCAAACAGAACCTTACCAACCATTACCATATCGATGGCGTACTGCTCTGTTCAACCACTTCAACTTGCTCTGGACATCCTGTAGAGCCTGGCAGCTACGTCACCCCTTATTTGGTGGTAACACTGGTGCCAATACAGTTGTTAGCCGAGATGTGTGACAGCGCAGAATAGAATACACACTGTGTTTACATATGCGTAAAAAAATATGCATGTGTAGCATTTAAGGGTCATGCCCGGGGGAAAACAGAGAACATCGGAGAACAACCCCAGGGTCTGTAATTTTGCTCGCAGTCCCTGGTTGCAGGCAGCACACTCTGAAATACGTGGTCACTGGCGCAGTGGAGTAGTCACAGTCAACGTCAAGCCGAGCCTGTGTCTGTCAGAAATCGTTGCAGGGCGTCTACCGCAAAGCGTTAGGATGGTGTATTGTTCCATAGCACTAGAAGAACCTTCAAATACTTTCATATGCGTGTACTATTTCCCACTTGGAATTAACGTTGAAATTGTTCTACTCTGTTTCGCTACTTCTGTCTCTTAGCTACTGCACTGATCCCGTGGGTGATTCCCTTTCTCTTTTTTTTTCTTTCTGCCAACATTTTTTTCATTCATTCATGTATAAATTACCTCCCCTCCCCCCTCCACGGTTGATGGAATTAGCAGACAAGCTCGATCAAAGCCGTGTATGAGCTCATTTTTTTGCAGCGCTCCCTCCCCTCTTCCCCACCCTCCTCCCGTGAATGGGATCTCAAGAAAACCAGGGTGGCGTCCAGTGCATTGCTCCGTAGACGAAAGCATGCTGGGCGAACGAATGCGTCCTGTGCAGGTCCTGGTCGCATATCATAGGAAACGTCGAGGCACACGTGGTCTTAAAGGTGGCGGCGCCCATGATCGGGGGCCAAACCGTTTGTAAAAAAATCGGTTGTCGTTTCTACACGACGTGTTAGATGCCTTTCACGGTTGTTATTTTTATACGATAATCGCGAAGTAAAACGCGCAGGTTTCCACATGAAGTCTCGTGCTGTTAACTACTTACAAAAGTGTGATGAGGACCGCGCGTTAAGACTCACTCAGGCGACGCGATGTAGTTAGACTAGGGAGAAATGGGCTACCATGTTGCGGAAGAAGCACCACATAGTGTATGTTCAACTTTCGGCGTCATGACGACGAAAATATGTCGGTAAGTGCCAAATGGAAATGTAAATAAAGTCACGTGTCAGCAAAATGGCATTTTCTATGACGTGCGAGCAGGATTGTAGTTTTGCAAACAGCTCCAGCTTGAGGGTAAGTGCAACGATGCGGGGTTTGTGTGACCCCTTTGAGAACACTTCGCCAGCAAGTGATCAAGTCTCGTCACGTACAGCGGCAAAGCTACGTCACACCATATGACACGGAGGAACTGATCTTGAGGAGGGGGAGGGTGTCCTGAACCATGGAGGAAGGAAACACAGGGCGTGACTCTTTCCTCTAGACGAGAGCCGTTTATAGAGAGAGTTTGGATATTAGGAGGAGCCTAACTGGAACAGCGCCAAGCCACGTCACAGCTGAACGACCTCCCTCTCCAGGCCCTATTGTTGCCCAGTCGTCAACTCGTCACCGAATCCATTTTAATGCAATAGCGTTGGTCACGATGCAAGAGGAAACACAGGTGCATGCCGTGTTCTTCCAGATCCTTTCGTCCTTGAATCCTTTCAGTTTGGTAATAAAGCCCTATTTCACAGACGCCATTCGGTACTATGGTTTGTCATAATCCGGAGACCCAGGCAGACTACACTGAGCGCGACAAAAGTACATGTCGATCAGACGGTGGACGGCATGAAGATGGCGCCTACCTGCTGACTGATAAGCGGATTTCACTTGGAATGAGACTTTTGGGGCGGTGGAACACCGACTATGATGTCAAAACAGGCTCCGCCCGTAAAGCCGGAAAACATCAAAAGATGGCCAAACTCTCTGTGTATTGCCCTGCTCTAGGCGAGCGTAGCCACCTTCTGGTGGTTGCTGGAATCGAAAACGCCATTACGTCTTGCCCAAACAGGTGACCATCTCTAAATTTTAGGTTTTACGGGGCTTTGTTTCTCGGGTTGCTCTCTGTGTGTTTTGCTTTCCGAAAATCAGTTATCGTTCACATACAAGGACAATCGCAGATGCCACGTATGGTAAGGTGTTCCTGTCCCGGCTGCAACTCCCGTTCAAAAGAAAGCGTTTTCACGCTCTCTTTTGCTTTATTTTTCGCTTTCAAGCGAAAACACGTTCCATTCGTAAGCACACAATCGTTGGCTTTTATCGCCTGTGTGTTCCAGTCATCTTGAATCGTACGTTTGGGAGCTATCCCTGCACCACAGATTGGTTTCATATAGTTTCATATCTGTTGTTGTACGCGTACGTCTGATTCACGGTGTTCTGGGTACACCATTCTGTACCACTTGTAGTGATATTCCAATCGAAAACACGAGCGTGGGAAACACAGTCTTATGATTTCTAGTACTCTTTACAACCGCCATGCAACATATTTCAGAAGAAATCGCGCCGCGTGATTTATACTCTTTCTTTTTTTTTTCTATGCCGCAGTGCGCCCTGAGTAAAGGCCGCAGCGAGCTCTCTCGTGACGTGCAAAAGAGCGGAACCGCACGTTCCCTGCGCATGCCAGTTTGCGCAATAGTTGGTTGTTGCGTGCTAGTATTTGCAGATTGTGATGGCTTTGAGTAGCAATCACACGTTATGCAGAGTAGCGTCTATGTAAACACAGGCATTACAACCCGGCTACGGTTTGGTGCAGTCCCAGAAAAATAAATAAATAAATAACGCCTGCCTTCATTATCAGCAACAACGCTGTCCTGCGCCCCAATGTTCCCATCGGGGACGTCACGCTCATGTGACGGATGACGTGCATAGAGGATCCTTCGGGCAAGGAATATGCGAGGGAGAAAAACGAAGCCGGATGTCCTCAGAGGAGTAGATTTTATTGGGAGTCTGGAAAACCATTTTGTGAGCTGAATCTTTCCACATCGCATGTGAGCCTGCTAGGCATCTGAAAAAAAAAAATCAACTTCTGTTTTTTTCAGACTCTACATACATGCATTGGCTGTTATGACGATTAACGTTTAAAGTCCCGCGTACCCGTTCTGCGTGGTGAAGAGCGTGACTTGCATTGTAATGAAAGAGTGCATGTATTTGCATCGAGGCGGAAGCCCAGTCTAGAGATGCGAAGCCCCGAAAAAAAGAAACCGAAAATTTGAGTGAAAAAAAAGAAGGTTTTTTTTCGATTTTATCCTCGTCACCGAAAAAATATCCAAAAATTTCCAGACCGCAAAATCCAAAAATACAAATTTTCGTGCCTTTGGTGCGTTCGAACCCGCCAACAGTGCCGTAGGTGCCTCTAATCCGGCAACTACCACCAACTTAGAGCTCCTTCTGTCCGCTCCAAACGATGGTCATCACGTTCACATAATGTCGGAGTTCTAGACAGAGTGGTCGGGTTGGCCTATCGCTGAGTAGACAGCAGCCACATGGGATGCTCTGCTCTTCGTTTATGCTTACGGGATGTGCACTACAAAAGCTTCTAGCTCATTGTATGCTATTGTTTGTCCGGCAGTGCTTCTGCTCAACAGTAACCATGTTTCTTATCCATTTTTGCCGTTTCTTTTTTTGGAGCGATTAAAAATTTCCAGAAATTGTGTATCTCTCCAGTCACACGCACTGGCTCCCACGTAACTATCTCAGAAAACTATAGGACTACAACTAGAACTAGTATAGTACCAACTCCTGCAGGCAAAATCAGGTCAGTTTTCATGCGTTTCTTCGAAGAGCACAGACGAAGTTAGCCAGCGCCTTCCGAACTCCACAGCACCCTGTGTAGAACTCTGCGAACACCCGCTCGAACGATACGTAAAACGTGTGACGGACTCCGAGCAAGACAGCCTTGTATAGGTGTGCAACATGCTATCCACACTTGGTAGTTTATCTCTACTCGGGAAAAGAGTACTGCGCAGTTTGTATTGTTGACTGGTTAGATGAGTCACAAAATAAGTGAGCTCATCTTCTTTATCGTTTCAGCCAATCACTCCCTATATGCTTGATTTACTGATTTGCTTTATTTTCCCCAGCCAAGTCAACAACTGAGGCCAGTCCCAAAAATCTGCCCTATTGCTTTTGCACTTGAGTGTAACGCTGTATCGTGTGCTTCAGAAGAGCGCCAACACTCCTGTGCTTCACAATAAACTCACCCCAAATTTCCGGTAGATCCCCCTTCCCCCCTGTGTAGCGGCGTTGGCATATTCTAAATTCATTTAACTAATCTGGTAATTTAAATTTAATAATACCCTCCACTACCCTGAACCCTTGACACTGCCACTGTTTCGCTAAGTTTTTTGCTCCTTTACCTTAGCTGCTCCCTCCCAAGCCATGTTCGTACATCTCGAAGCAGAGTTAACTGGAAGGCCGCTTCGACCGGTGGAGCAAGAGGGGAGCCACCCTGGCGACCTTTAGCACAAATAAAGGGAGAGGGCATTTCCACATTCCCATTCCAGTCGAAGGGGTGTTAGCTGTGGTGTGCCGAACAGTGCCCAATCAAGCTGGTGTTATCAATGCTGCGCCTGTTTGTGTTTTGCGGAGATTGTGTCTGAGATAATGCGGAAAACCTATGAATCGACGTCATGGCACGCGCCTGGAAATAGGTTGGCGCATGGGCACACGTCATCCGAAACGCTCATTGCGTGATCGAATGAAATGAATAATAACTTCTCTCTTGCGAAAAATTGACTGCGCTCAGAATAGAGGATGCAAAGAGGTTTGAAATAATTAACGATGGTGTTCGCGAAACAATCGTAATAAGTTTTTAAATAATAATAAAGCGAGGCTTCCGTAGTGTCACATCTCACGGTTTTCGGGACTTTCACGGAAAAACAGCCAATTAGTACACGCAAATATTTGTGTGCATGCTGACACACTGTGCAGGGAGCCAGCGTGAAGGTTTGGTATCATTGGCGTACTGAATGATAATCAGAGCTAGACAAATTCACCATGAACTTTGTCCTCACTTCAGTTTTCGTCGGCAGACGTTCGTCCCTACCTCGACTGCACGTTCCCCTAATGTGCTTCTCCCATCTTTCATAAATCTTTTCTTTTTTTTTGCCCCACATCAATCCTTTTTTTCTGAAAATTTTCTCATCTGGTTCACTTCACCACATTATATTTAATTTTGGAGGTTTAGGAGAGGCGAGAGACGACTGGTTCGCACGTGCTAACCAGGAGCGCGCCATCGGGATATCATCGATTCTTCGCAATTGCTCAGACATGGTCGCCAAAACAAACGAGCGCAGCGTGGATAACGCGAGCGTGATTGCGCACTCTTTGGCACGCCAGAGCGAACCCCCCTCCGACTAGAATGCAAATGTGAAAACCTCCTTGCCGATGCCGCGAGGTTGGGTCCCCCCTTCTTCCACAGGTCGAAGCGGCGTTCCAGTTAAATCTGCTTCGAGCTGTACGTAGTAGATGATTATAATTCTCATTCGTTCTTTACCCCTACAGTCACCACAATGCACCACTCTGCACCTGTGTACCCCAACTTGATACGCGATTTCGACTGCTATTAGCATGTAAAATTTCAGTTTCCTTGTCTGGTTACTTTCCCAATGTGTATCCCCGCAGCTTCTTCAAACGTTGAGTTACTTAATCCCAGATATTCCTTAAAACAGGACCACAGCCACGCCAGTAGCTTACACGCGAAGACGGCGTGCCTCACCGCTAGCGCACTACGACCCCAGCAACCTCTAACTGTTACTGCAACGATCGCTACAAATACGTAATTTTAGTCTAATCATTAGCGCCAGTTTTACAAGTTTGTCGGTGTATCGGGAGCACCCAGAAGTAAAGCATTCCTTTGTCTGTCCCTGTTAGTTTCTGACACCCTGCCGAGTAGGCTGCAGCTGCAGTGTTCAAAGAAACCGACAGGGTAATGCCACTGGCTTGCGTGGCTGGTCCCCTCGGCCACCCCTGTGTCTGTTATCGACGATGGGTTCCGGATTCCGGGAATCCTCTGCGGACGCAGCCCTCGTTGGTCTCACACGAAAATGAGACGAGGCACTGGTTTGCTCGTAATAACGACAGTGGTGAGTACGAGACAGTGTTCCCTGAGAGCCTCGTCGTCTTTCGTTATTTACGGCCCTCGTGGCATATGTGGGCAAACGTGCAACACGTGTGCCGGCCCATCCACGCGTATATGTATATATTTGTATTATACTGTGAAGCGTCCTGGAGTGTGTCACGAATTGACAGTTCGTGGAATTTGCTTTGCACGTGACTGGGTGTTCCGTGGGAGAGTGGGTAAGATGAAGATGTATATAGGGAACCGCCATACTGGTTTAGGGGGCCTTTGGATTGTGAGCGTCATGAAATAAAGATCGTGTAGTCTCCACGCTAGGCCTGGCCTGTCTTCTTGCGACTCCGCGACGGACTTGCGGCTGCACCTGACCACCACTCCATCGCTTCTACCACCACCCCGTGAGCGGGAATCCCCTTAACTGTCCCCTTAGCCATACGCAATGACGACGACGTTTCAGTTTAGACAAGTGAAATACATGCTGATTTGGTGATACAGGCTCCGTACTATGGCGCATTGTGATGACGCAATATTTAAGAACGAAAAAGGCAATGTTGACAAGCTTCTGAGGAAGGCGGGCGAAATCTTCGTACAGACAGTATGGACATAAACGCCATCGTGAAACAATACATCAATAGGATGGCTGCTGCCCCAAATACAAAGTGAGGTACGTGGAATTAAAATACGTGTGACACGGGGAAAAGGTGCTGACGACAAGTATCGAACCTGGGTCCTCTGACTACCCTTCAGTTCGAGTACAAGAAGTTCGACGTGAACGGACAACGAGTGTTTGTCGGCCGCCTCGGCTAATTCTCACCGTTTTAATCGTTTATCCACATCGCTCAGCCTCATATGTGAATCGGTGAGAGAGTGAGAAAGATGTAAGTGTGAATGAAAATGGTGTGATTGGTTGTCCGACCTTCCTGTATTTCAGGCACTATCTCAAGAGAACCCATGGCTGAGGTGGTGTAATCCCCACGAAAAAAAAATCGCAGAAACGGCACCACAAGTGATGTTGCCTCGTTGCGCATTTGATGGGCAGCGCGTTCAAACACACGGCCCACCTGGAGGCGGACCGCGTCATCAAAAGGAGCTGCTCCCATTCGCCTCGTATTACCAACTGCACTGTCATCGAGCAGGAGAGCTACCTATGGAGGTAGTCCCCTTTGGACAGGCACTAACTTCACGTTACAGTCCTACATTCTAGATAAGAACTGTCTAGGAGAGTTTGCTTTTCGCACTGGCCATACCACGCGAACAATCCAAACACGGGAGGGTCGCTGCAGAATGCAGTACAGTCCTAGCGAGTTGGCGAGAACATGATTTGCCACTCAGCCTGAACGTGGCGGGGAAGACGAGTAGACGTTGGCCAGCGGCGACATCGCTCCACAAGAGACTGTAGACAACTGGAGGATGCGACATGCATAATCTTCCTCCCATGGACATGGAACAGAATTTCCATTCCTGGCGTCAACACATTTTTCTTTGATACCTGTATTCTTTATTTCCGGGTGTTTCACGCGTTTGTGTCGCCCATACTTCTGGCCTGCCTCGGCTAATTCTCGAAGTTCAGATGCACGTAATCTGATTTTCTGACGGCAAGAGATTAGTCCCTATAGTGGCGCTTTGTCGACTCCTCGTCGTATTTCGCCACAAGAGCATTCGCCAGTGGAGACGGCTAAAAGACAGGCTTTCCATGTCTACAAGGGGTGGCAATGGCGTCTCGTCATCACGAAGCACAACCGAATATACGGCAGTGGTTCTCTGACTACTAATGAATACGTATCGCGACTGTCAAGCGACTAGGGTACTTCTTTACAGATGACATTTCTGGAGTGTACCGGGATTTGCTGAGTACAATCTCAAGAAGTACTTGTATCTGCGGAACGGAGTGTAGGCTACAGAAGTACTTTTACACCTTCTGTTCTGACCTCTTTAAACTCACTCAAAGTAGTCGGCTTTAAAGCTCGCTTAATATGTTGCAATCTGCGTCAAAGAACTCCTGTGTCACATTGAGTGAAGTAAAGGCCTCAAGTCGGGAGCACCGATATTCCGAACACCAATCTCTTTTGAACAACATCCTCCAGAAGACCAATTCTCATTGAAGAACAGACTTCGGTCCTGCGGAAGGGCACCCACTGCGGAATAATCTGCAGTCTCCGTCGAATAGTTTGTCGGATCCTGAATGCGTGCCTGTTCGTTGACGCGGTAACAGCACCGGGGCTTTTCTGAACGCGTACTGCTTCGATATGAGCCCCAAAAGCTACTTCATGACAAACGGTTTTAGAAAAGTTTTCATGCTGCGGATGCCCGGTCAGCTAGCTGCAAGTCATCGTGTTGTGAGACGGGACAACTAAGCCGGGTTGGGAGGTGGTGAGGTATCATGAAGTATCTTACGGCCGACACACTTGAGCTTCAGAAGGGCGTCTCGTTCACTGGTCTTGTAAGCACGCACTCTTCTTCGTCTGCTTTACTTTAGGTTCCGACTTGCCCTGTGCTTTTTTACGTGTTTATTCGTTCAGTTGCCTGGATGGGATGTCTACGCACGGAACGTCGAACGTCAGCTCTTCGCAAAGATCGTGGACGAGGATCTGTGTCACAAAATTCCCTAACAATTCGGAATCCCTACGGAAAAAAATATCACTGGAAAAATTCGACACAGCCACAGTAACGCGAAGAAAACTGCATATTGCGTAACGGGCCGTTCACGCAACATGGGTTTTACGCAGGTGTTTGCGCGATGCCGAACAGGAGGTGTCATGACATTGGTTGCGTGTAAGATGAGTTCCAGAAAAGTTTTCTTAGTGCGATTGGATGCACCCCGAAGACGTTTCCTAGCATCCTAAGATCCCTAGAATGCCAGGCGAAGTTGTCATCGTGTGCTGTCCCTCTGGTGCTCCTTCTCGAGAAGCCGTACCGAAAATGCTGATCGAGGGTACCGGGTTTGCGACTAATCAGAGACGCAGAAACCAACGAGAACGCTCTCAAATATTGAGAGATAGGCAGACACATCACACTTGGAAATACCACTTGGCTAGTTCCATCTCAAATCGAATAATCCGATTCACTTGATGTCTCGAATGATTGGGAAAAAAATATGTTGATCGGTGAGTTAGCAGAAATAAACGCTTCCGGAATTCTCTGCGCTGCCCGGTTCCGGAAATAGAACAGGAGAAAAAAACGGCCTCTCAGAAGACGCTGTCATCGCGCACAGGTTTGAGCGTTCTCTACAAGGCTATTTATTGTAGCATTGTAGTCATTTCTTGATCTGGCTTTAGATCACCTAAGGCACAATAGGCTCCTGGGTTGGCAGTGCTATGTCGGTTTTTGTTTGTCTGCAAAAAAAAATATCAAAGTTGTCTCAAAGCGCCGAACTGCACCATATTCACTGCAACTTTGCGGGCGATGTAAAAAACGGATAAGATTGAGCTTTATGCCCTCTAATTTGTCATTCATAGGGCTATCAAATTATATACCATTCGTTACTCTACTCTCTCAGGAATGTAAGAGATACCTCTTTAAGTCGCACCATGCCACCGAAAAATGACGAATTTCGGAAGCCTTTATCTAAAAAAACCCACCAAAAACTTTCGTCGAAAATTTTATATGTTATAGGTAGTCCCTTGGACTATGCAGAGAAGAAAAATCAAAATTCGGACTTGATTGGTAGGCGCGCTGTGGATTTTTTGCCACCCCTATACGCGGAGCGCATTCAAGCGATGGCACTCTGTCCCGCTTGTTGTGAAATCGAATTTTCCAAAGGGACTTTCAACTTCTGTCTTCACATGGAAAGTAACTGCTAGCATTTGAAGCTGTTGTGAACATTTGCGTTCATAACAGTGTTGTAAGCGCTGAATGTAGATTGTGGAGCAACCAGATGTGGTCGCATTTCTTGTGGGATATCACACATGCATTGCAAGTGTTGGGAGCCCGCGAAGAGCGGAATGCTTTATAATACTTTTGCGTCTTTATAAGAGGAATATTTGTCCACAGTGATCATATAGAAGCATTTTTACAGTACACAGAATAAAAACAATTTGACAGCGAAGAATAAGAGGTAACGAAGGTAAGAAGATAACGTAAGTAATGCAGAGCATCCATCCTGGGTGGATGGGAGTGCTCGTGTCATGAACTGCTTTAGGCTGTTGTAGGAGCCACTTTCCTTAACGTTGCGTTTGATGGCAGGTTCTTGTCAGGTTTTCTTGATAGGTTCTTCTCACGTTACATGCTAACTCGCTGCAATCCTGGCCTCTCCTTCGGGACGTTCCTGGCAAGGCAACGCCGAAAGGGGCCTCCAGTTTACGGCCTGTCTTTCTGCCCATTTATTCACGTATTTGGGAGTGTTTCCGCTGTGCATATGCCTTCACCAAGTTTCGTCTTTACTGAAGCGGTGTGACGTTAATGGCTTCAGATGATATGATTTCTTCGACCATGTCGGGCTGGTGCACAAACGGCTCACTCTGTGAGCTTCCTTGAAATGTGGGTGACATTGCTGGATTTGCTGTGATTCAGCCAGCTTTGCTGTGAAGCACTTCAAGCAGCTTCTCTACAGCTAGGCCATTTCTGATACGCCATCGGTTTGATCCGCTAGAACCACATTCTTTATGGCAGCTACGACGATCTCTGAAGCAACGCGGAAGTTCTTTGTCCGAAGCACTTTTTTCCTGTGTGTGAGGCGGTGGTCAGCGCAATACACGCGGTCAGCACTGTACAACGAAGATGCCATCGAGGTGTCTTCCGAGAGTTAATCCGACTGGGATTTTCCCATGGTCGCAGGATGTCGAACCGAAGAGCATATTGGACTGTGGCGCCAGTCGGGCTGTTTCAGTAAGGTTCACAAAAGGCACCATGAATTAGCCTTGAATGTGTGCGTTAGACACTACACAACGACACTTTCCTGTGTGTGATTTACACCGTCCGAGGTCATGGAGCGGTAAGAAAGGAAATGTTTCAAAGAATGCTGGAGGTCACTGCGTCTCTCCTGACTTGTTTGTAATTACCCTGAACAGATATACCTCTTACAAAGATGTAAAAGCATTCTGTTCTTCACGGGCTCCCAGCACTTGCAATGCATGTGTGACATCCCGCAAAAAAGTGCTAGCACATCTGGTTGCTCCACAATGTACATTCAGCGATTACAGCACTGTTATGAACATCAACGCTAAGAACGGCTTCAAACTGTACTAATTACTTTCATGAGAAGACAGAAGTTGAAAGACCCTTTGGAAAATTCGATTTTGCGACACGCGGGCCACGGGGCCACCACTTGAATGCACCCCGTGTATAGGGGTGGCAAAGAATTCATAGTGCGCATACTGATCAAGTCCGAATTTTGATTTTTCTGCTGTGCATAGTGTAAGGGACTACCTACGCCATATACAATTTTAGAGCATAATTTTTGGTGGGTTTTTTTAGATAAAGGCTTCCGAAGCTCGTCATTTTTCAATGGTATGGTGCTACTTAATGAGGTATCGCTTACGTTCCTGACAGAATACAGTAACAAATGATATATAGTTTGATAGCCCCATGAATGACAAATTAAACGGCATAAAGCTCAATCTTATCCGTTTTTTACATCCCCCGCAAACTTGCAGTGAATACGGTGCTTTTCGGTGCTTTGAGTCAACTTTGACATTTTTTTGCAGAGAAACAAAAACCGACACACCACCGCCAACCAAGGAACATATTGTGCCCTAGGTGGTCTAAAGCCAGATCAAGAAATTACTACAATGCAACAAGAAATAGCCCTGTAGGGAACGCTCAAACCTGCGCGCGTCGACATCGTCTTCTGAGAGGCAGTTTCTTCCTCCTCTCCTATTTCCCGAACCGCGCAGCGCAGAGAATTCCGAAAGCGTTTATTTCTCCTATCTCACCGATGGCTTCAACATATATTCTTTTCCTCGAGACATCAAGTGTACCGGATTGTTCGATTTGAGATGGAACTAGCCTGCACTGAGTGGCACTGGCGCACATAAATCGGAAACTGCTTTTACAAATACAAGAATAGCTTGCGCTCTGGAAAGGAAGGGTGGAACTAAAGCACCGTAAGCATCTTTTTGTGCTGTTAACAAAGAGAGGTGACGGAAGATAAATAACGAGGCAATGCCACGCCTTTGAAACCGGGTGAGAGGAGAGAAATGGAGAAGCTGCAAGACAGCGTAACCCAACATATTGGCGTGAGACAAGTCCCACGTCCATGCTCGCAATCAATGCGACCGGGCGCATCTTCAAATGTTGTCCTCCGCTAGCACTCAGTTGGAAACAGTTGGAAATTGGAAACTGGAATGCAAGACTGAGCAGTGAGTTAACATAAGGCTTTTCGTGAAGCTGCGTGTATCTGTAGCACATGCTTTCCAACTGTTGACTGAAGCCAGGTGAGGAGTGCTAGCCACCGTCACATGCGTTTGACCAACACAAGCGATTTTCGGAGGGCAGGGAAACTGTGCAAGATGACAATACATCCGGGCGCCACACACAGAAGTTAATGTAAATGTTGAGAGTTCGTGATGGTGATTTGAAAAGACCGAAGGTTAAGTATTCAAGAAATAACGGAGGAAGCTAACTAGACAAGGAAACTATTCAACAGATTTTGCAGGCCAAGTTTAACATCAAAGACAGAAGAATGGAACATCCCAAACTGTTCCAATGCTGACATTGTTTCCTGTGCGTGGGCACTATGACCGACTGTCGCCTTGCACACTTTCTCAGCTCTCACTATAAGCTGCAGTCATAGTTGACAGGTCCCTGCCGCAGAGTCGTTCAGTGTAACGAAAACTGACAGAGGGCTTGCAGACGACGTTCTTTGATTGTGTGCCCAGTCGCACTGAGTGGGACCACAGAGCTGAGACTTTCACGCCAACCCGTTAGATCATGAACTGTGGTCTCCATTTCTCTCCTCTCACTCGCGGTTTCAAAGCCACGGCACCAGCCTCATTAGCGTTGGGTCATACCTCTTACGCTGCCCTGCAGAATACGGCGGTACATTAAGTGCCCACACCGGTGGAAACTGAAAAGGAGGGACGCAATGCTCAGCTTGGCAGTCAGTTACTATGCATCGTTGCCTTGAGTGATACGACATGTAGTACATAGCTGCACAGCAGAGTGGAGTTGTTTTGGCCAGTTAATTACACTGACACAAAAACATAGCGCAAATGGAAAAGAAAAATGCACGCAAATTATTTGCGTGAAGTCTTCCCCGTAGGCAGTTGGTATAAAGCTGTTGGTTGCTTGTGCGGAAAGTGAAAAGCCCAGTAACTGACTACTCCAAATCTTTGCATTGGCTACAGTAGTTTCCAAATTTAGAGAAAGGATATAATAGGATATCTTGTGTACACAGAGGCTTCAAAAACGACGAACCTAACAATGCTTGAGTGATTCAATTGGTGCGTGTAAGACAAGCTTAAGTCAAATGCCTCAAAGAAGCTCGCTTGGAGCTGGACAGCCTGAAGATGCAGCAGTGAGAGGCTAAAGTCTAAGCGGAGCTGTCAAGAATGCTCCTCTGCCAGTTGAAAAACCGAATCACTGGGGATCGGGCGCGCGACTCAGTCACCTTAAAACACAACCTTTCCAGTGAGCACAGTGTGTTGTACGGCTTTTTGTACACAGTTTAAAAAAACCTGAAAGGATAGCCAAGACAGCCTCCTCGATGTCGGTTACACGAAACAACAATGTCCTGACCACATAAAGGTGCATAGCTCAACGTCTGCAATTGTAGACAGAATGGCGTAAATGCAGGCTAGCTAGCTGGTGGATAAATTTCATGATAGGCAAGTCTGGGCGATGGGCAAGACAAACACGAAGGCTCAAAACCAGCAAGACGTTTAATTGATAACAACGAACTTCATGAACATGTATACGGTGCGAGGGAAGACAGAGAGAGGGGAATTGGGAGTTGAGGACAAAATGAGTTGAAGGAGGTTAAAGAAGGCACTTGGGGGAGGGGGGGGGAAGGCCGGGTGGATACATACAGACGGCACACTGATAAAATTGCCCACACTCTTATGGCCAATGCTTCTCTCAAAACACGTTTTCGCCTGTGTGGTTCCCACGCCAGCACCGCCGTCTGGGACCATAGGTGTTGACAATTATTACAGATTCTTAGATGATCCGACAAATTTGAGTCTGGGCTGTTTGTATGCTGGCCCAACCTTTGGTTAACGAATTGAGATGTTTGACCTATGTATACAAAGCCACAAGCTAACGGGATTCTATTTACAACATCATTTCTTTCCTTTTCGTCATACATTCTTTCCTTTTTTTTCTTTTCTTAGGCGTCATTTTTTTGCAATCTTTTTACCATTCAGTTTTCACGAAGACGGTCTCGGCAACCTATCCCTTTAGCGTGGTCGCACCAAGAACTTCTCAGTGCTTAAACGTGATGTGAGACGAATATTACAAGCACTTAAATATTCGTGTCGCACGCTTTTAAAATAGTTGCTCTCTTTTTCCACGGGACTGACGAGAATGTCGGCGCAGAACACGCCCAATGGCAACGCGTCACAAAAAAAAAAAAAATCTAACGGCTGAATTGCCATTGCTGGTACAGCCGATCAACCGGGGATCAAATTGGTGGTCCATTATCGCCCAATATGGAACCTATCTATTGAGGTAGCTCCATTTACAAATATATGTAGTGTCATACGTGTATTGCCGTACTGCCAACTGGAGGATGAGACAAAAAGTACCACAAGAGATACTGCCCCGACGACAGTTTTATGGGCCGCGCAATCAAAGACACGATCCAGCCGAGGACGGACCCCATCATCAAGGTGCCCCTCTCCAGTATATGAGGCTTTGAAAGATCACGAAAAGATCTTCCCGGAACAGGACCGCAAGCGGTACTGCCCCGACGACCTTGTTATCGGCCGCGCGTTCAAATTTGAATGGGCTTTGAATGGGCAAGTAAAATGTTATTACGACGATCGCCGCAAACACAAACTGGTTTCTGGTAACAGCTACTTATCATCTGTGCCAGCTACACAAGTTTTCTGGTGTGGCGAAAGCGTCCACAATCAAAGCGGTCGCCTCTCCGGCTCCCTGGCGCTATACAGCGACGACGACGACTGAGTTTTCAAAATCAAATAAATGTGATGTTGGTGACATGGTTTGGCTCAAGCTATCCCCACTGATTTCTTTTTCATTTGATTATCTTGCGGGCATGACCCCAGTGCCTGATCGATCGATCGATCGAACGATTGCGGGAGCCCTAGCTGTCCGGAAACGTCTCACGAAAACACAGGCAGAACCCCAGACAGCGCAGCCGGCACCAGGGTTCGAACCCGGGAAGTTCACAGACATGCGTGTAGCCGCAACTGTCACCATCGCGTGCCTTTCACGAATTGTTATGGCGTCAAGTTCGATGCCCACGTTTTAGGTCGGCATATCGCAGACTCCAGTCAGTTAGGGCGTAACTAAGGTGTTAATATGTAATTAATCCGGAGTGGTTATTTCTTGCTACCTCCATGCACTCCATGTTTCCTGTGGCCATGTTGAACTATATCACATATAGAGACAGCGACGGCTGGGAAGACAGTCTGCCTCAAGCGGTAACGCCACCGTGCTGTAAATGCCCCATTGAGGGGCATTCGATGAACTAATGCGGATCCTTGACGAGAGGCATGCGGAAAGGAAGCGCTGGATCAACTCTGCTCGGCATGGCTGGTGGCAGAATGTCAGCCGTCCTTTGTCGGGAAGCCAGAGGAGTCACAAGGCACCGAAGCTGGATGCTCCGCTAGGATGTCGACCAGATGAACCTCCGGAAAAAAAAAGCGTCAAGTCGCACGTGCTGTGCCTCAAGTTCGGTCTTTCCCTTATTTGCAACAACCCCACTCTGTGTGTAAGTGCCGTCGATGATTGACACCGACATGCTTCTTCCTTAGATGTCGCCGGAAATTTGTTGTGTTCCCACCCTTGTGAGAGATCAAGGAAGAGCAGAGGTTGCACTTTGCATGTGTCTCCGAGGTTGGCGTGAAATGAGTCCGCATGAAGCTTCAGTTTCCCCGGAGGGAACCTAGCGCAGACATAACTGGTCGTAGCCCACACTGGCGAGCAGGGGTTTCGTTGTACTATACCCAGAAGTAAGGCGTTTTACTATCCAGCGTGCGTAACTGGAGATACCACTCGCACACGTAAGAGCCCGCATCGCTATCGCTGTACAGCTGCAGTCGGAGGGGTGCATAGTAGCCGCGAAGAAGACGAGGTGTGCGAGTACGGTACAACGAACTGACGGGGGCTAAATCAGACAGCACGACTCAAACTCGAAATACAGTTTCATTGCACCCAACAGGTATGGCAAAAATGGATAAAAAGGGTGAACACGGACGTAGAAAGTGACTCACAAGCCACCTAAGCACTGATGTCATTCGGGAGACCAATAATAGGTTGGAACTGGCCAGCCATGAAGGCTTCCAGATTACTCTGTCTCCAGGATGCCCGCTTTGGCCCGAATATTGATGTAATAAAAAAAATATATAACTGTTATCCACCCTCAACTGCATACAGTATCCAGCGCGTGTAACACACCAAAGCAACGGCCTTAAAAAGTAAAAAAAAAGAAATAAAAAGCGCGAAATGCAGCTGTCTGTGTACGTTTGGTACCAATTATATAAGCACGTACTTTGTTATGGATTTTTGTACACCTTGAAGAAAATCACAAGAAGATATTCCGTTACATTATTATTAATTTACCACTAGGGCTCATCGGCCGTTTGATAGCCATCATGCAGTTGGGAGCCGTCAGAGGACAGGCGCCTACGTTTAGCGACAGGAACGGGAAAATCCCAATCACCCACGTGCACTATCTTAGTGTCCTCACCAGTCACCAAGCCCTCGGAATCTGATCACGCAACACTGTCATCCTCGTCACCTATCGCTTCGGTAATCTGGGAGTTACAGCATCCCACAATGCCATCAGCAACAGCATGCGTGCTCAACTGGGGAAGAGTTTCTTGGATCAGAGCACCGACTGGAAGAGCACAGACACTGACTACTACAGCTGCAACACTAACTGGACTAGCAGGACTGGTAACGGCGCTAACAGCAGAGACACCTAGAACGCAGTCACCGGCATCGGCACCACTAACTGCATCCCCACTAATATTATGACTGCCATCACTAACAGTGAATGGCCCTTCCGCCAGACTAACGGTATCGTGAGCTGAATGTACCACCCCAGCCGTGACACTCTCGTGCGCGAGCGCCGACACGGGAGGCGCTCCAACGGGAGCAGTTGGTAGCACACCGCCACCAGAAACACGGGATGCCCACGTCGGAGCCAAACATTCAGGTACAGCGTGATCCCCATCGCATCGCTTACACGAAGCATCGCACTCTCAGGCCCAAAATCACCACAGCGAGCACACACCGGGGTCGCGCAGTCTTACTTAAAGTGTCCCTCTAAGCTGCACCGCATACAAACTCGTTTGTACCGTTATAGTTCACGGTCAAGCACTTACGAGGCACACTTATGAAGTTTAGCACTGGGGTCCGCATTTCCGGTTGTCCGTTTCACTTCCCTCTAGCTCCTTTTGAGGGAACTTCACGCGAGCTACTTTGTTAACAGGACTGTACTCAGTAAGAACGGCCTCCACTGCCACATCAGGGATGCCACGGATCCCACAGATCTGGCACCGAGATGACTGTGTGTATTGTCATCAAGCAGGCGAACTACCTATGGAGGTAGTTCCTTTTACACTGGCACAAACTAAACGAACTAACACACAACACAGAGACTTTGTATTGCCAACCTTCCTGTGGCGACGAAACTCCCCACTCTCCAAGGTCGAAAATAAAGTTGTTGTTGTTGTTTTGTATTGCCAACTGTAGGATGGGACAAGCTTGTCCACATCACGCTTCAAAAACGGCCGAGTGGTTAAGGCTATGCACTAGAAATCCATTGGGGTTCCCCCGCACAGGTTCGAATCCTGTCGACCGCGTCAGAGTCATATTGCCAACTGTAGGATGGGACAAACGAAAGCTTGCCACGCAAGAGTTGCGAAGCTTCAAACATAAAGAAAGGAAACTGTTATAGCGGCGATCACCGCAAACACGAAGTTCGAGTCTGGCGACCGCTACATACCATCAGTGGCAGTTATCCAACTTTGCTGGTGTGATGGATGCGTTTAAAATAAAAAAAATGTTCGTCACTGCCGCTCCCCTCGCGGTGCGCGATGACGACGACGCTTGAGTTAACTGGTGCTGATGGCCCCATTCCGTGAAACATTGTATCGAGCCAGAAAGGCTCCTTTTGCCCCAAAGATGTTAATCAAACTTTTGGGAAGATAAGATACCAATAACATAAATTACCAATGACAGTAATTGGATATAATCACCCGCCTATTTTAAACCTGGCGACAGTCACCATTTTTTAAGAAAATCTTCAAGGAAAGATCCAAGAAAGATCCAAGACGGAAACCCCGAAAAGATGCGCATTTGCCTAGAAAAAATAGGAAGGCTAACCTCAGGGACCAGCTCCCTGTGGCATCCTAAACATATTTGAAACCAGAGCCTCCAACGGAAGCGGAACCGAAACCGAAAACCGAATCAACCGGAATTTTTAGCTGGAACTCAACCCGACACAACCCTAATTACTAGCGCCATCTTGGAGCTGAACCGGAACCGAGGCGATAACACTTCGGTATCAGGTTCGGTTCGGGTTGATGTGTGGTGGGGGGTGATGTAAGGATTCGAGCGGTCTGCCTGCCTGGATTGGCGGCTCGTTGCTCGCGGATGCGATGAAAGGGGGCCCTGTTGCTCGAAAAGCATATATGCATAAAGAAATGCAACTAAGAGACCTTACCTCATTTTTAGTGGCTACCTATAATTTTGAAGCATATTCTAACCTCGAACCGGTTTGGAACAGGATTACAGACTCCGAACCGCGTAATCGAAACGATATACAAGGTGCTCCAGAAAACGTGTCATTGAACTATAATAAAACAACTACGCCACCTAGAATCGTGCGGTCAACAGCATTTGTTCTTATTTGTTTTTTGCCACCTCCGAATGTGAATGTGATGTACTCCAAGCTTAATTATGTGAATATTTGCTACCTGAACTCGGAAATTTGACAAGTAAAGGTCACTTTTTTACCCCACCAATATGAACAGCGTGCCGAATCCACTCAAATTCATGATAATTCACAGTGATATTCACGAGCTATCCCATCGGAAAAAATAGCCGAATATCATGCTTTTCGGAGCGCCGGACAATAGCGCGCGATGACTTTTTGAGCGCAATCGCTCTGAGTGCGACGAAAGGAGGTTCCGAAGCGAGCCCACAGAGTGATAGTAGAAAAAGTAACAGTTCCTAAAATTGGGAGAGGGAAAGCATTATCCCAGCGAAAGTCGGACGTGATAAGCCGTGCATGTTTTATCTCGTTCTGCGATGTCGGGGAGGGCTGGGTTTCCACCCTCCTTTCGTCGGACTGACAAAGATTGCGCTGAAAAATTCATCGTGCGCTATTCTCTGCGACCTCCGTAGAGCATGATGTTCGGCTATTTTTTCCGATGGGATAGCTTCTGAATATCCCTGTCAATTATCATTAATTTGACTAAATTAGACACGCTCTTCACATCGGTGGGGTAAAAAAGTGACCTTTGCTAGGCAAATTTCCGACTTATGCTCGCAAAAATTGACATAATTATACTTACGTTACACGACATTCGCATGAGGTGGTGACAAAAATCCAGTAAGAACAAATGCCGTTAACCGCATGACTCTAGGTGGTGTAGTTTTTTTATTATAATCCAATGACACGTTTTCTGGGACACCCTGTATGTGAACTCCGGAGCTGAAGCGGAACCGAAACCTTATGGCCGAACCCGAAAAAAACAAAACAAAAAAAACGTTTCGGTTCGACGCTTTGCTTCAAACACATCGTGGATACTGACCCTCGGACAGGGACTAAGCCTTCGGCCCCGCCGCTCCCCCAGCGGTATGCGGTGACGACAATGTTTGAGTTTCCAAAAGTGAAATAGCATTGTTGATCACAGATGGGTAGAAATCCAGCGAACCGGTAGAGATGTAGGAAAGGAGTTGCCTCTGGACAGAAGCCGCCGATATTTCGAACAAAGACTGTTCTTCTTCTGGGCACCGTCCTCATCATTGGCATGGTATTTAAAGGGTTAGGTGTGACGTGTTTAAAGGTTCGTGCGAATTGTGGGTCAACAGCCCGGAGGGAAGAAAGGGTCCGCACGGGCTTCGACGGCCGGAGTGAATGGCTGCTTTGTTAGAGTGTGGAGGGGATTATATGAACGTAGTGATCTAGGCTACAGACTGGTTACAGAAAAATGGAAGGTTCACGAACACGTGGACGAAACGGGACAACAGGGAAGAATTGGCAAGCATAGCGAAAGATAAGGAGGTTAGTGGTAACGTGGGGAAAATTCCTGAACGAGCAAAGGGTTTATATATATATATATATATATTTGTAATACAAAGTTGTGGCACGCAATAAAGAGAGCAGAAAGCAGTGGTCATGCAGAATATAACAGATGATAATGGAGGTAGAAGGGAAAAGCATATTTTATTTGTTTCTGTGTAACCTAGTGTTTCTAGGGTGCCTTGTGATTTGTTGATACCGGACGGGTGAAGAACGTTAAACTTGTATATGAGATAAGACTCCCTATCACGTCTGTCACGTGTGGATCTAAACCCGGTTTCTAGAATATATAGTTTAATGTTGTCAAAATTGTGACCAGGAACGTTAAAGTGTTCGGTGACTGCTTTGGGGAGTTTGTTGGACGTCATATGAGGAGCCATATATCAGGATATGAGGAGTGTTGAATCTGTAATGTACTAGAGTATGAACCATCGTCGATGAAGTATATTTAAAAACTAAGATGATGATTTTGAAACAACTTCTGAGTTAAGCGGTATGAAAGTCGACATAGGCTAAATATAAAGAGGGTAGAATGGCGAAACCACCAGATAATAGGGTAGCTGATGCCATAAAAACTGACGCAGTCTGACAAAATACTGCGACGCGTCGTCACCATGTCAGTGGGCTGGATGAAGATGTAAATAGTACGCACAAAATTCAATGAAAGGACGCAGACAATAAGTTAGGTGTAATTGACATGTTACAGAATGAAAACGACGGAGAGAAGCTTGCCGTCGTCAACTCCACCTATACTCGTAAAAAATACGTATATACGACATTCTATTGCCGACGTTTCAAACGCACTGTTGCATTCTTGTTGTCGATATCGGGAGAAAAATATACTTCCGAAATGCCGCTTTCAGCTTGAACATACCTGGTGTCTCACTCTCTGATGCATAGTGCGAAACAGCTAAAGGAACACATAAATGACGGAGAAGCGGTAATTTGTCCTTATGATGGCTGTCAGAATACGTTTTCTGTGAAATCAAGCTTTGCATCGCACTTGTCTCGAACGCACGGAAAGTCGAGCCCAAGCCGTACCAGGTCAGAAGCGACGCTTAGTTTAGAGAACACCCCAGTTAATGACGAACCAGAAGTCCTGTTAGAAGATTCTATGAACGTGTCTGAGTCAGGTGCGTCACTCTCTGTTGCGTCCACCAGCCAAACACCAAGGCTTGAACTATCACGAAGTGAGTTAGATGAACTTATTGAGTACGACCTAGGGTTGTTTTATCTTCAACTTGAAGCAAAGCACCTGGTTCCAACGTCCACCATCCAAAGCATTGTACAGAATATGAAACATCTGAGTAACTTATGTAAACAAAACATACATCAATTAGTGCGAAAATAACTGGAACCACAGCTAGGGACAGAAAAAGTTGAGAGCCTCATCAGAGATTTGCCGCATCATCTAATTCTACCGTATTTCACACAGAGTACAGAAGAAGACAGTGCTTTCGAGGTCACTTTGGTTATGTTGCTCCGAAGCAAATCCGGCTTGGTAGAGATAAAAACAAGAAAGAAAGATCACTCCAGTATGTGCCTATCAAGGACACAATTGGAAGTATGTTGAACAATAGGTCACTACTAGATGACATACACTCTCAGAAACGAAACGGATAAATTTACGCTTACGTCCAATCTTACCCTTACTAAGCGTAAAGTTTGACAAAATCGCAGATGCCGTATCCGCCAAGCCCTGCTGTACACGTAAACGCGCTCGCTGTGAGCGTAACGGGCGGAGTTTCATGCGTAAATGGGACGGATGACATGATTTACTCTTATATCCTGACGCATACGATTTCGTCTTGACGGATAAACTGAGGATCTGCGTTGGAGTATTAGCTCTTTACGCCTATATTGACGCTTATTGTTTTTCAATTGTTATACGGGCCCTGCCTTCTGAGAACACGTGCATGGTTCCGTGTGCAAAGCGTCTTTTCTTTCGCTTCGTTAACGGTCACTCTGGCTTCTGGCGTCTCACAGTCTCTGATCATGCACGGTCTAGCACACATTTGTAGTTGTCACATTTCGTGCTGGGTGTCTGTAGTTTTTTTTTTTAATTTCATATTTCACTTGTGTCAAACATATCACAGGAATAGATGGCATCGAACGAGACAACGTCGCACGATATGTGGGCAAGGCACGCGGACGACGCTGCTTGAACAGTTGTGATTCTCCAAGCTTTCTCCACGCTACAAATTCAAATGCGTACGCCCATTGTCCACCAGGTGAGACTCTGTTTGTTCTCGTTTTTCTCGGATGTACGTTTCTCCCCGTTGAAGCATATGTGTTAACGATTCCTCAATCCGTTCATGTAATAGGAATTCGGATGCTTATTGCAGATTATACCGCAGCATGATGTGTTGACGTGAAGCAAATCGATTTTCTGACGCTCACGATTTTCGATAACGTGGTGCAGGTGGTGGTGGTGCTGCAAAACACGTGTGGAACGCCACTTCTTAGACAGCTGAAATGAGTTACGCGTTTAACATTATTCCGTTAACTGTTATCTTAAAGGACTAGAGTGTTTCCAGTCGTAGTATAACTACCACGCATGCATAATACCACGCATGCACCCTCAGCTGCATTAGGTGGTGCTCCTAAAATTTCTACTGTGCGACGCATTCTGGGAAGAAATACACAAGACTCCCACCAATACCAATACTCCCACACGCATGCACAACCAGTACAACTCACCTGTAAAGATGACTTGTAAGTTGTGACTGCTTCATGACTAATGATGCATTGCTCAATAAACGCAACGTCTGCGATACACTGAACTATATACTTCAGTTATTATACGGTGATTTCACGCCGGATCATGCACGGTGGTGAATTTTTGTCTTCCAAACATATATTAAAACCTCGTCCTTAAGAGGCATATTGGCGCTGAAGTAGCTGAAAATAATCGGCGGTTCTATTTTAATGAATTATCATTCTGATGTGGACATTTCGACCATTGCGTCTCCTACGCAGTTTGACGCCACGTATCTTCATAACTATTTAACACTTTTTTTTTTTTTTTACATATTGTCTGGGGTGGGTAGCATTGAATCGGAAGTTGTGAAGATCCTAAGGTTTGCCTTTGAGGACATAAAAAAATCGCAAATTTGCCTCATTTGTAAAATATGGTACGTTTTGGGAACCACGCAACTCGGCTCCTTGTTGAGATATCCGGATCTGATACCCGATATCTAAATGACATAATTAACATTGATGTCAGTTGTGAATTTATTTCGTATGCGGACGATGCAAGCGTGTTTTCCAGTGGCTCTGATATTGATGTAATAGCCACTAGTGCTAACGAGATGCTTTGCAACTTGGGAAAATTGGTTAATTTAAACTCTTCACGCGTTAATAGTAGTAAAACTGGAGCAATAATATTTCGACCAAAAACAGGAGTGTTAGTCTAAATAAAGAGATATTATATCTTAAGAGTCCTGTTGATATTGTAAAATGCATCAAATGTTTGGGTGTCATCTTTAACGAACAGTTGCTATAGGATGAACATATTGAATACGTTCGTTACTAGATGGGCAGGTTGATACATGATCCTTCGATGCATCGAAACAGGAACGAGACGATGACAATGATGTAGACTAGTTTCGGGTATCACAACTGGGGGAGGAGTTATGAGGTTCCCAAAACGTGCCATATTTTACAAATGAGGCAAATTTGCGATTTTTCGTCTCCTGGAAGGCAAATTTTAGGATCTTCACAAATTAGGATGCAATGCTAACCACCCCAGACAATACGTGAAAAAAAAAAGAAAGAAAGAAAAAGGAATAAGCTGAATATATCAAATGGTTATGAAGATGCGAGGTGTCAAGCTGCGTATGAAGCTCACATCTGAATGATAATTCATTAAAAAATAACCACCAATTATTTTGAACTACTTTCAGCGCCAATATGCCTGCTAGGGACAAGGCTTTAACATATGTTTGAAAGAAGAAGAAAAAATGAGGAGGTCGACCGGACCACCTTGCCTGATCCGGCGTGGAATCGCCCTATATTTAATTAGTTTATGACCTGTCTGCTATGGATTTCTTTTGGTATATGTCTGATATTCCGTGTAACTCGATGCTTCATCCTGTGATATAACGCTCATTAAATGTTTTTCCATTATAAACGTAATTTAATCCAATTACTAGCTCATATAGCTAGTCTACAATTTATATTTTGTTGTGTTGAAGTGTTGTGAAGATGCACAAATGTCATTTCATAATTCTCTAAAATATTGCAGGTGCTGTCATCTGTTGGTTTATGGCTAGTACGCTGTTCCCATTTTTTTAATGTTTGGTTACGTGCTCCTTCTGCCACATCATTTTCAGGCCATACATGCAATATTCTATGAACATATGCATGCTCTTTCCTGCAATAAAGTGGAATTATTTGGCGAATTTTTGCTACATTACGGTTTAGATGCGTGCAACTAACGCTGTGGGAAATACTTCCGTGTATTCAGATGTTCTGATTTAAATGAGATAGCGTACTCGAGCTATAGTGAGACAATGAACCCGGTTCAAGTGATGCACTCGTGCCCTTTTTATTTTTCTTATTTTTCTTTTTTCTTTGTTGTGAGAACTCTTGTATATTGCTCGCATTGCGCAAGAACGTGCCTTTTATATCTGTTATTCACGTGATGGATGCGCTGTGTCTGTGTCATACGATTTTGCAGTGCAGTGGGCCTAGCTATTGTGGCGTACTGTCAATTGCCAATTCTTTTGGATGAGCAACAAACTATGCCTATACCATGGATATCGTTTAAGCGATAGCATATAAAAGTGAACGGGCATCCGTCCTTATACATGCTTCGTGCACCTTTGTGGTACTGCTGACGAGTCTCGGATGATGCGAACTGTTTTTCATGCCCTGTGAGATTCGTATCATCGAAATCCTGTTGTAGCATCTGTTATTTTTTCCTATGAAACAATTTCGCATGGTATGCCGTCTTTCCACAGAGAATTGCACCGCCAGATTGCCGCACAGTACGCATTATATCTGGGAACCTTAGGCGTCGCGTGATGTCAGCGTCCCTTGGGCAGGCAATAGCTGCAATGCAAAATTGAGAGGCAATCCGATTTCCCGTCTACTGCTCTGGAAGCTTCCTTCTGATGCTTTTGGCAATCGGGAACCACATACCATTTTCCAGAACAGCTGCCGGAAAACCGCATTGCGGGTCATTTCAGAATTGCAGCCGTTGCCTGTACACGGACCGCGAGGTCACGTGACGTCTACGGTGCTCGGGTTTGGCGCATACTATGTGGTATTTTTAGGTGCAGTAAGCGGTATCACAAGGAAAGCCAAACAGCTCATAGAATAACCTGCATCGAACACCGCTTAAAATTTGGGTAAAATATTTGACGATTTTTTACGCTTACTATCCGTTATACTTTTATGCGTAAGATGTTGACCCTAAGACTATGGGTAAAACATTTGACGATCTTTTACCCTTACCATGCGGTTTCTTTGTGAGAGTGTATTGTGAATTGGGGCAACGCCCCCAATAGGCTTTTTGTGAGGGATATCTACGGAAAATGCGTAAATTCGACACCGCGCATCCCATATATTCCTACTCGTAACATCGTTCATTTTGCTCGCAATCGTTCATCATGGCTATTCTTAGTTGTCGTACCCCAGACTAAATGGCGATAGTTTACGTGAGACATCAATGGTGAACGGTATAGTAGTAGCTTAATTCGAAAAGGAAACATGTGTCTATGCCTAGCGGTCATGCCTAATATTTACACAGTTTATTCTGAACGTATTCAATGTGAACGTAGCGTGCCTCTCGTGTTTGTCCTCGTTCCTGTTTCGATGCATTGAAGGATCATGTATCAACCTGCCCATCTAGTAACGAACATATTCGATGTGTTCATCCCATAGCAACTGTTCGTTAAAGATGACACTCAAACATTTGATGTATTTTACAATATCAACAGGACTATTAAGATATGCTATCTCTTTATTTAGGCTAACACTCCTGTTTTTGGTCGAAATATGATTGCTTCAGTTTTACTACTAGTAATACGTGAAGAGTTTAAATTAACCCATTTTCGCAAGTTGCAAAGCATCATATCAAACACATCATATACATATCATAAACATATCATAGCAAACATCAATATCTGAGCCACTGGAAAACACGCTTCCATCGTCCGCATACGAAATAAATTCACGATTGACATCAATGACAATTGACACTGTTAATTATGTCATTTAGATATCGGGTATCAGATCCGGGTATCTCAACCGGGAGCCGATTTGAGAGGTTCCCAAAACGTACCATATTTTACAAATGAGGCAAATTTGCGATTTTTTATGTCCTCAAAGGCAAACCTTAGGATCTTCACAACTTACGATCCAATGCTACCCACCCCAGACAATATGTAAAAAAAAAAGTGTTAAATAGTTATGAAGATACGTGGCACCAAACTGCGTAGGAAATGCAATGGTCGAAATGTCCACATCAGAATGGTAATTCATTAAAATAGAACAACCGATTATTTTCAGCTACTTTCAGCGTGCCTCATAAGGACGAGGTTTTAATATATAATAGAAAGAAAAAAATTCACCACCGTACACTATCCGGCGTGAAATCACCGTATAATAACTGAAGTATATAATTCAGTGTATTGCAGACGTTGCATTTATCGAGCAACGCATCATTACTCATGAAGCAGTCACAACTTACAAGTCATCTTTACAGGTGAGTTGTACTGGTTGTACATGCGTGAGGGAGTAGAGTCTTGTGTACTTCCCAGAATGTGTCGCACGGTAGAAATTTTAGGAGCACCACCTAATGTAGCTGCGGGTGCATGCGTGGTATTATGCAGTCCAGCATGGCTACGAAGAGCGTGTCGTGTCCTGTTCCTTGGGATGCTGGACATAGAAGTTTATTGTCATGAGCGCAAAACAATGTGCTTGCTGATATTGTCAAATGCCTACCCATGTCCGTTCGACGGTAGATTCCAAAGATATGGAATTGCATTTCAATGAGAAAGCTAGTCTCGAAAATGTGGTAGCGTGATAATACGTGATGCAGATAAGGTCTTCTTCGCAGGACCTGGGTCATCTGCAGAGACCTCCCACATGAAATGGTCACAGGCAGCCAAACATAGCATTCTGAAATCTTTCTCGTCCTTTAAGTAGCATTCAACTGAATTTTGTTAGACCCGTAAATCATTTTATTATGTCATTGATTTGATCTGTGGTACTGTCAAATGGGTGCTCGTGTCTGTACAGCAGTATATATCGCGGAACTGATATTGTTCCTAGCGTTTAAATGGGAAAGCTAATCTCGTAAATATGGTACCGCCGAAATAAATCATGCCGATAAGGTGCTCTTTGCCAGACCTGAGTCCATCCCCTTACATGAAATAGTCATAAACGCAACAAGGACTTCAATGAAAAAATGGCTAGGAAGCAAGCGAGCTGGTGAAGATGATGCATAATGTAAAAAACCCCGAGACTAGGGAACACGAAGGGTTTGTGTCTGTCCCTTCGTGTTCCCTAGTCTCGGGGTTTTTTACATTATGCAAGGACTTCAAAACCACTTACTATAACTGGAAACACTCTAGTCCGTTAAGATAACAGTTAACTGAATAATGTTAGACGCGTAACTCATTTCAGCTGTCTAAGAAGTGGCGTTCCATACGTATTTTGCAGCACCACCACAACCACCACCTGCACCACGTTATCGAAAATCGTGACCGTCAGAAAATCGATTTGCTTCATGTCAACACATCATGCTGCGGTATAATCAGCAATAATCATCCGAACTCGTATTACAAGAAGGGATTGAGGAATCGTTAACACAGATGCTTCAACGGGGAGAAACGCACATCCGAGAAAAACGAGCACAAAAAGAGTCTCACCTGGTGGACAATGGGCGTACGCACACGAATTTGTAGCGCGGAGAAAGCTTGGAGAATCACAACTGTTCAAGCAGCGTCGTCCGCGTGCCTTGCCCACATATCGTGCGACGTTATCTCGTTCGATGCCATCTCTTCCTGTGATAAGTTTGACACAAATGGAATATGAAATTAAAAAAAAACAAAACTACAGACACCCAGCGCAAAATGTGACAACTTACATTTGCTAGACCGTGCATGATGTGAGACCGTGAGACGCCAGAAGCCATAGTGACCGCTAACGAAGCGAAAGAAATGACGCTTTGCACACGGAACCATGCATGTGTTCTCAGAAGGCAGGGCCCGTATAACAATTTAAAAACAATAAGCCTCAATATAGGCGTAAAGAGCTAATACTCCAACGCAGAGCCTCAGTTTATCCGTCAAGACGAAATCGTAGGCGTCAGGATATAAGAGTAAATCATGTCATCCGTCCCATTTACGCATAAAACTCCGCCCTTTACGCTTACAGCGAGCGCGTTTACGGGTATAGGAATAAAACAGAGCTTGACGGATACGGCGTCTGCGATTTAGTCGAACTTTACGCCTAGGAAGGGTTAGATTGGACATAAGCGTAAATTTATCCGTTTCGTTTCTGAGAGTGTGATGTCGTGTACTATACTCCAAGAATCTGAAGAAAGAGAATTAGGTAAGGATTAGACGAATACATACTAGAATACCGCACGAGCAACTCGTGTCTAAGTACATAACAGGATCAGAGCCAAGCTTCCTCCACCATTTTATTAGCGCATATGTCATACAGTACTTACATGTGCTCCTGTGTAAATGGCAGACACCAAATATCAGAGTACTACAAACTGCTCATTAGGTACCCCACACTGCTCAGCAGTTACAGGTTGAAAAGTTTTCTCTATGTACGCGTTAAATTTGGTGAGTGTACACGGAACTGGGCAACCGCTCATAGTAACAGAAACTGGATTATCGGTCCCTTTTCTGTAGGATACTTCAATTTGACGTTCATTTTCACCGCTTAGCTTTTTAACCTCAAAGAGAACTGCAGATCCGTAAGGAGGTCGTTCCGTTAAAGAGCTATTGTTCAGGCTGATCATGACAGCGATTACATTCAGATCGTGATAAGAATACAAGTAGAGTTTCTTTTGTCTGGTGTCGCTTTTTGGGATATCCAACGAACGATCCTTCCATTGCGGGGGATTTTTTTGTCGAACCTGGTTTGAGGAAGGACTGTATCTTAAGAGAGATGTCTCTGTAATAAAAATAGTAGGTAGCCTGTGAATTCATTCGTATGCATAGTTCATATATGGAAACTTAACATAAGAGGGTTTCCGAGAATGTAACAAGACGTAGATGTAGCTCTTGGTAACTCCAAGTATCGTTCACTCACGTTCAATTACCATAATGTCTATGGGATATTCTAGAGATGGGACGAATCCGGATCCGAGGAAGGTTCTGCGAATCTCGAATCTTTTCGAATCCTTCCTTTAAAAAGAGTTTAAAAGTCGAAAAAAAAAAAACTTGTACTGAAAAGTCTTTTGAAGCAGAATATGATACATTCGTTTAACGAAAAACAAATTAAATAACAGTGCAGTTTCAGGAGCAAAATATACCCGTATGGTTCTTCTTAAACGTAATTTATTTAACGTGTTATTCCAAGACTACAATAAATACATAAGTTCTCGAGTCTGAACTATATCCGCAAAACTAAGGAACAATCAAAAACAAAACCATGTTACTTTTAAACTTGTAGTGTAAGAGTTCCTACATGAACTGTTTCAATCTAGAGCAGTGTAAACAAACAAACAAGAAAACACCCGTCGGTCAATGAGGCTGTTTCCGCGGATTCCGAAGGCACACATTTGAAAAAGAAACAAACAAACGTGGTTCGTGGATTCGAAATATTCGATTGGCCGTTTTGGGGATTCGGATTCCCGAATCTCGAATCCTTGCCCAGTATTCGCGGATTGGATTGGCACATCCCTAGTATATCCCCTATAGGACTAGTAACCCGTACTTGAGCAACATTTGTAAGGGTTAGAGGCCATATTGCCGTGAGGAGCGGAAGCGTTGTGCCGGGAAAGCTGCCAGCAATTTCCAAGCTTCACTACGGATAAGGGAAGACACGCGTAAATATCACCTATCAATATTTGCATCACCTGACCTGCGAGACTCGCTCGAGTCTCCTGCTTCCACTGTCGTTCTGCCCATCAGATGTCAGGCATGAAAACGGGTTGATCGATGCAACTATTCTACGTCGACTTCGACCCTCTTGATCTACAACGCGACCAACTAAAAATTTATGCTAGAAGCAACCTTTGCAAGGCTCTGCTGTTTGCTTCTGCCCTATATAGTATATATGGGGCCGTCTACCCAGCATACTTAGGGCTGATGGGTTTCGCCATAAGACTTCTTTCAGGATATTTGTGTTCCACGAGAACCCCGAAAAAGGAGATGGGACACAGCTTAGAAAATGGCGGCTGGCCAACACCGAGTGATTTGTGGACGTCATAAGGTTCGTTAAGGGGGAATCACTTCGCAGAAATCCATGGGCGATTTTCGTTCGCACGAGACACGTGAACGCTATAAACTATCATCATAAGATTGGTACTGGGGTGTTCTCTCAGCTTTTCTCTAGGCAATGACGTATTTTTAGAGGACAAGGTCGAGCCGTTGATCTTTAATAAATTAAAGTTTGCTGCGTCTAGAATATCTGCTGCCATCTCCATAGAGTGTCACGCACTCAAATATTTGCGAATTCGGCCTCATTTCAAATCAACGGATTGTCTTGAAATTCTACATAATGTATCATTGACGAGGTTAAAACAAGGAGAACACGGCAGTACTTCTGTTTTGAAGATGTTTTACGCCGTTTCTGAGCGATGTGCGAACATAGTTTTTCTATTGTCTTGCCAGAAGTGATTCCCCCTTAAAGTAACCGTCCAATCCAATTCGTAGCACTTCACTGTGCATTGCTCGCAGCTGAGCAGTATGTGTTCAGTGTCCTCAGGCACTCTAGGCAAACCAGTCTTTCGTTCAGCCCGTTGAATGAGATCTATCCAACGGGTCCCAACGAAAGACTGCTTCTAAGCATCTAGTCAACTCTCGACCGGTGTTACACATGCTGCCCTAGTTGACGCGTTCGCGTGCTGCCCCCTAGCGGGCGGGGCAGTATGTTTAACATCCTCTGGCACTAACTTCCTGTTCCTCCTTTTTTTTCCGATGCAGAGCGTCCGCTCGAAACGCCAAGTATAGTTCCCCCCCCCCCCATTTTAAGCACGCCAGTCCCGGTTTTTACTCCTATCCATGAAATCGAGAAGCCACGGCGTATGCTAACCCTCTATCTCTCCCTCCTTCCCGCTGTTCTCTGCTCATCTCCCTATACTTCTGTCCACCGCATATAGCCAGCCTTGTCACTGACACGAAATAAAAAAAGAAGTATGGTAGCCGTTCACCATTTTCTCCAGTTCACGTCACATTATTTCAGTTGTCGAGCCGACGCCCTGTTGGCGTTTCAAACAGTTTTCGTTTTCTCCAGAATTAGGTAGTAGTATAGCACAACAGGGAGACTTCCTTCCCAATTTAATTACAAAATTTTGTGGGACAGCTCGGTCTCCATCATTTTTTGTCCTTCTTTTTCGGTATTTTCTAAAGTATATACGGTATCGTTTCTTTGAGAAGGATAATTCCCTACAAATGGCTAACTTAATCGTCAATTAAAAATAATTTGAAAACTTGTCCGAAAACAAAAACGCACAATTTTAATGCACGTTACATTGTCCAAGACGTGCAGGAAACAGAACCATAAAGAGTAGCAAAAGATCTTACCTCAAGATCTCACCACCCATTATTGGCGAGAGGGCGGCTCCAAGCATAAGGTACAGCTGGTTGTTTAATGCTGTAAGTTTTTTTAAATGGCTCTCAAGCGCATCTGGTAGCGGGAGATTATTTTCATGTTGAACCACAAAAGCATCCACGGCGTCTAAAAGCTTTCTGGGTTCATTTGGTGAAAGACCTGTCAATTTCGCCACCAGGTTGACAGGACTGTTTTCCCCATTGCTGCCCGAGGACTGCAGTTTCGTTAGCATCGTTTTAATCATGTTGGGGCAATTAATCCTGTAAAATAACGAGAAAACAAGACCCAGATATTAAAGAGCAAATATACACGCACTTTCGTGCCTATTGAACAGTTGATAATTTCCAGTGTAAGAGCGCGAAAAATTGAAACAGAGACGAAACAGACGACAAAGCGCACTTGGAACGATGCTCTAATAGAGATCACATACAGACTATTTATCAGGGACGGGCAGTAATACCATTATTTCGTATTGTAATACTAAAGCATAATACTCTAAAAATGAGTATTATCATACTAATAGAAATACTTTTCGAAAATGTGCATTATAATATATAATACTAATACTGTGTTATAATACATTATAGTAACGAAGGAATACAGAACTTTTTTAAAAGCCCACGTACACAATATTTATTTTGCAAGTTACAGTGCCTGTTGTATGAAACAATAGATGCATTACTGATTACTTGGTTTTAACAACATATTCTAAAAAAAATTCAATCTTTCAGTGGTGGATCGTCTCTACACCCCTCCCCCACTACGCGCCACGACAAAGAACCCCCCCCCCCCTGCATATCTGCATATTTGAATATGACGTCTAAGACCAGTTCCTTTTAAGCCTAGCCAGGGTCGAAGGCAACTGCCCTTTCTGAGGTGATCCCCCCACACCAAGTGTGAGAGGAGGGCCACAATTTTCCGCATGCATACCTGAAGTAGAAGTGGGCCCTGGCGCGTACAGTAACCTTGGACACAGAGCTAGAAACACTTCTGATTGTGCCGTTCTTTCTGGGGAATTTTATCGTCACACTGACTAATCCCCAGAGGAGCACATGTTCAAAGAGTAGATGACCTAAAACGTGGGGTGTGTAGACACAGCTGACGCGATTATAATCTTGCTAGTAACGCATAGGGGGTGAGCGAACATGTCAAAATCCGAGAACTATTCCTGGAATATTATGACACTTGCAATATGTCTTTTCGCGTAATACAGATACTTTTTGGAAACCTGTATTATAATACGTAATACAAATTTAATTCTTCAGTTCGGAAAGAAATCTAACCATCAGTGTCACCAAAAACTTATTTATAGGTGAGCCATAGTCTTATAGGAAAACCAAGACCACGATGTGATGACAAAATATTCTGAAGGCACCACAATTTCGCTGCGTCAAGGGCGGTCCACGCATCTGCTTTTACGGGCTTCTGATTGCTGAACGAGTTCACGTTGCCGCTCTCGTTGACCCTGTTCACATCATTGTCTTGTAGCTTTACGAAGGGCCCGAAACTCGCCAGTTCCTTTGCGGGATGAAGTGAGGCGCTTCATGCGTTGCACGTCATCGGACGTCAGAAAACGTCATAAATTGAGCGTCGTGGAGACATCCGGTGGCTAGTGATTACTGATTGGTTCCCATGAGGATGAATTCGTTTTCTGAGCGATGATTGGCCGTTTTCAAATTTGTTCGCGGGCGCTCAAACAGGCGACAGCGCGGCGGCCGCGCTGGTTGGAACCAGCGTCCACTGAGTCGCCGGCGTCCGTTTTGGACGGCTCGTGTTGTGTAGCGGTTGGGTTGGACTGTGAGTTCTGATTTTTCCTCTTTAAAAACGCAAGCTGTATCATGTGAGTGTCCTCGAACAGTCACAGCTTCCAGGGAAGATGCCTACGCGACATTTCTGCTCTGCTTCTTGGTGTAGAAACTGTTCGAGCGTCCGAACGCCTCGTACCCGATACCTGGTCAACGACTGCCGACAGGTAAGTCATTTGTCAGTGCTTTTTGCCTTACAAACCCGCATTCACTTAGTCAATTGTGAATAAGTTGCTTAACAGTTACCATAAATCGGGACCGGAATACGCTGTGACCGAGACAGCCAGCGTTGCTTTGCAGATACGATGGTAGACTATATTTCTTTTCGTGAAACAGTATCAACTAAATATTATGATTAAATACGCGCTCACGTGGTACTGTATAAAGGTATGACGCTACTGTAAGTCTGATTCTCGGTGATTTCGCCCGACGTTGACTTAGTATCTGTTCTATACGGAGCGCCAAAGCCAAGTTTGTCAGGCTATTCGGCCTGTTGTGAAGTAGCACAATAAAAGGTATTTTTTGTACTGAGGTCGCTCATCACACCCCATGGCTGCGAGCTTCTCCCAAGCCTACCAACGTTCTTATTTTTCGCGTTCAATAGAACCTTCTTTCTATTTACATTGCAACTTTCACATGCATGGCTACATATCTGATACTAGTTTTTTTTTGTTTTTTTTTTCATCTTGCAGCCACTGAGCTCCAGTCCCCAGTAGCAGTCCTTGCCAGAGGCAGCCCAACGTTATCAGACTTCTTCAAGCAAATTCCGGAGCAATATTAACGTCATGTAGTTTTCGTTACCACAGTCATGCTGTGCAAGTCTTGCTTGAATAACCGTATGTCGCACAATAAAATACTTCATGTGAAAAAAAAAAACAACCAAGGCTCCGTCGTATTCCTGTAACTCCCACTGCATTCCGACAAACGCGCACCGAAAAAATAGTGAATGGAAGAAAAAAAGGAACAACAAAAGAAGACGGGAAGCAGAGCAGAGAGGAGGAAAGTAGTGAGAGAGAAACGGATAACACGTCATTTACGTCATTGGCGGCAAATAAAAAAATAGGGTGGCTAGTCCTCAGTGATTGGTGCAGCGCCGGAGGTCACGTGAGTTTTCAGCTACAATAGATTTCTACTACAGCTTCGCGCCCCTGGCTTTACGCTCCTCCAATGAAGGAACGCCGTTCACAGTGGGCCCCCGGGGAGTAAAGAGAAAAGCCGCAGCTACCGTGTGCTTCTCCCGCCCCTCCCGTGAGGTCTCCGTGCATGCGCTATGTCCTAGCCTCCTATTGGTCACTTCGGTTGCAGTGCTTCCGCCGAGAGAGTTGAAGCTGACACAACTCATTCTGTTCTGCTTACATACTGCAGTTACGGAAAGCGTGTCCCTGTCGCCATGGCGACGATTCGCTGTAGGCGTAAGCGCAGCCCTAACCGCAGCAGTGATTACGCAAAGATTTCTGGAAAATCTATCTTTGGGAAACCATATATCACCCAGCTTCAAATATTGTTGTGATACGCCCAAATCTTGATCATCAAATTAAATGTGTTGTTGTTTGATCCACTCAATATGTTGTGAACTCCCATGTTCAGTTTTCAGTCCACAGGCCTCTACATGATGTCCATAACATGTATGCTATAGCACAGTGTAATAAGTAGCACGTGATACATCGTATGCACAAAAGAGAGAGAAAGAAAATGAAGCCACGATGCAACGTAGGCGTACATTGAATGGCAACATTTGTGAACTTCCTTGGATGAATAGGAATAAATGCTTACGTGTACTTGTCGTTATGCTTGGGCAGGGTCATGATGGGTACTGGTTGCCAATCTCGTCCCGCAGACCTGTTCTGCTCCCAAGACCTGTGAGATAAAACTTTTAACAGATTTAATGATTTGGTGCATTTTGAAAAGGTGGCGTCATGCCTCTACTTTAGACGTCAAGTGAGACAATCTTTTATTTTTACCCGAGAGACGCGCAGCGATTATTTTTTGTCAGGCAGGGTCCACGAGGCTGCGGCCTTGCGCGCCCCACCTACGAGCACGCGACCTTCAACCTCTTCTTTGCTACAGGTCTCCCGCTGACGGAGAAATGAATGACCACCCTGCGCGAGCTTGTTGTAGTGTCCCCAGAGCATCGCTTTACGTTTACCCAATGGTCTCCCAGTTCCGTCAGGCTCATTCAAACCGTGGGAGAGTACATGAGTTGCTTGTGTGCCCTTGACGAGAAGCCCCAGTCCTCGAACATACCGACAAAGGAGTGAGAAGAAACGATGCGCTTCGTAAAGATCTTTATCCAGTGGAAACATCGCAGCTTTTGTTTCAGGTTGCCACCAGTCCCCCAAGCAGTGTGAAAGTCACATCCTTTCCATTGGTAAAAGAACGTTGTGGAAGTTTCGGAAAACGTAAAATGTGCCCATTGCGAGACCCCTGCAGGTGATGGATGCAACCATTGGATTAGCATCATCCGATAGGTTTAGATATGACCTTTCATATGATGTAAAGTGACTGGGTTCAAGCGCATGGATGCCAAAAGGATTACTGAAGACCACACCGAGGGTTTAAGGTACCTACGGCTACTGGAAACGAGGGATTTTAGTTGTGCGTTGTTCTGTCGGAAATTTTGATACCCACGGTTGCACTGACACAGCTCGTGGAGGGCGAACGTGTTATACTTGAGAGCAGCAACATACTGTCATCACAGCTGTATTACGGGCTTTGTATATAGTACTCGTCGTGGTTCCGAAATAACGCTACGGGGCATAAAACTAATTAAAGGTAGCATGGATGCTTCGGAACTATCACTTATTCCGCTCAAGCTTGGAGACGGCTGCAACCAGGCGGCCACAAATTTGTATTCTCACGTGTTGTAACTTTCTGTCCCGTGTGGCCGTAGTTCTGCATTCCTAATATTAACTCGCACGACAGCCAAAAAGCGTGCGTATGGGCATTGCCTCAAGCACATGTGCGGAAGAATAGTGAATATGCGCACGTGCATACGCACACGTCGTGCGTGCGACTCCCATGAAAGTGCGTAATAGCAAGTTCAAGGCGCCTACGAAAGTATTGACCTGCGTCTTCAAAGGAAAAAATAAACATACGTACCATAAGTGCAAAATAAGTACAGAATGCAACATCTGGGCAATAAATTACAAAGCAAAGACTACAAAGCAAAGCGCGCACGTAAACATACGAGGAGCGCCTTTGTGTGGAAAAATCGCTCCACGGAAACGTAGCACAGCGTCTCAATCAAAAAGAGAAAAGATACCTACCTTACCAGCAGCGCAAAGTACAGGCATAATTCTGCCCCTGTGAAATTAATCGTGAAAAATATTCTGGCGTTTTAGAAATAATTAAGATCAAACATGCAAAATTTTCGCGTACCACTCGTGGTTTTGCAATACTAGGCGGACGAAAAATGCGCTTGAACCTAGTCACTTTACATCACGTGAAAGGTCCTGTAAAGCTTTCGGATGATACTAATCCAATAGTGGCAGCTATCATCTGCAGGGGTCTCGCAATGGGCACATTTTACGTTTTTCGAAACTTCCACAACGTTCTCTTACCAATGAAAAGGATGTGAATTTCACACTGCCCGGGCGACTGGCGGCAACCTGAACCAAAAGCTACGATGTTACCATTGGATAAAGATCTTCGCGAAGCGCTTCATTTCTTCTCACTACTTTGTCGGTATGTTCGCGGACTGGGGCTTCTCGTCAAGGGCGCACAGACAGCTCATGTACTCTCCCACGGTTTGAATGAGCCTGACGGAACTGGGATACCATTGGGTAAACGTAAAGTAATGCTCTGGGGATACTACAACAAGCTCACGAAGTGCGGTCATTCATTTCTTCGTCAGCGGGAGACCTGTTGCAAAGAAGAGGTTGAAGGTTGCGTGCTCGTACGTGGGGCGTGCAGGCTCGTGGACCATGCCTGACCAAAAAAATCACTGCGTGTCTCTCAGGTAAAAATAAAAGATTGTCTCACTTGTGGTGTAAAGTAGGGACATGACATTACCTTTTCAAAAATAATCAAGGAAATCGAAGATGGCATTTTTGAGAAAATTGAGATGCAACATTGGCAATTTTCGCCTACCATGTGCGATTCTCAAGCTAATAACACAGAAAACGCTGGACTGATAAAAATGAATTTTATACAGCACGAAAGTTCTTTCAACGTCCTATCGAATTGCACTAAGCTCGATGTCCTCAGACGTTCCGTCATGAAGCAAATTGTTAACAAAGTTCGGCCTTTTTGAACGTTTACGCCAAGTTTGGCATTTTTTAACAGAAAATCTGTGGTCCTCAGAATTCTGTGGGTGGCTGTCGAGAGTGTCTATGGTGCAGCCTACAACGACAAAAAACATCCAGTTCCTAGGCAAAAAATCAGCGGTGCTAGATCCCGTCAAAGTCGGTCCAGAAGAAAGTGCGCTCAAGCAGCCTCAGACTTTCCTCCTCTCCCACGCGGAAACTACTCCACGCACGAGCGTCGCACGTGGCGCAATTTGCGCCGTATGAGCTGTCATCTAACATATATTTTTTCTAGGCGAATTAAAAAATACGACTTTCACACGTTGTTCGATTTAAAATGAAACTACCCAATAACGGTTGTAAAGTACGCACATCATGTTGTGCGAGAAACACTGGACATTGTCATATAAACGAAACGTGTTAACGAACAACAGCTACGTGCGGAGTCCATTGGGAGGGCGCCATTCCCTAGTAAAACGGTCACATTAACCAGGTTCGTCTGTATTGGTATTGCGGGATATTTGTTTACACTGGTTTTGCATCGATATATCCCATTTCAGGGAATGCAGATGACATCATCTTCAGAGAGAGGGAACCAGGTGAGGTGTCATGCCATTTCTGCAAAGACCTCGGATGACAAGAATTCCTTTTTCCTAATTTAGTACTAGGACCCTCACACACTCTCTTGAATGCGTTCTAAACCATGTCCTAACCTGTCTCCACACATTATGAATCACGCAATACTGGGATAATACTGGGTCGGTAATATAATTGCATATACTTGGACAAAATCCTTTCCGACCGTCACATCATCTGGCGGTTGCCTATATTTTGGCGCAAGTAGATCGCATGCTATACACAGCTTTCGGCATCATTTGGACCATTTGTCCGATGAACAGCAATAATAATGGCGTAAATCGTGCTACTATGCCGCTTTGACGCTGCTCTGGGTTACGCAATTAATTGGTTTTGATAAGTACCACTAGCACTAGTAGTATAGCCAGGCTGTCCAGCAGGTTGTCCTCTGATCAAAACAAACGGTCTACTGCAACCCGTTCTCGGATACGGTGAACAGCACAACGAATAGAAAGACTTCTTACACTCCCCATATTGGTGTAATATAGTGGTAACCTTGCCAACTTACCTTGCCAAGTACTATTGCAAGTGGCCCGGCTTGTTAACGGGGCCTTAGCCTCCTACAAACTTCTCTGTATATTTCCGCCTCGTTGATTTCTTCTCATAACCATTCTTATTATTGACGACACTTACGACATACGATCTGTCGCAGGTGTTGTCCTCGAGCCGACAAATGCAGGTAAGTATATTTTTAGAGGCTTTCTTTGATGGCTTTCGCTTCTGTGACACTGCTAACGTCTTCATACTTAGGTGCTCCGCTCGTAGCAGAAGAGAACGTAAAACAAGAAAGTACGTATCTCTAATGTAGAATGTATCGTCGTACAACTTGTACCTCGATTTCACGCCTTTAGGTTTCGATTGTGGCTGATGCCTCCAACAGAGACAACAAGCTTGCACCAGAATGCAAAAGGAAGGACGAATCTTGTTTATATTTACTTCACAAAAACCCAACGGTTCTTCACGGATTGTGTGTGCGTATGGGTGTGTGAAAAAGTCGAGAGAAGTATAGATGTCATTGTTGCAGACGGAGTATGGTGCCAGGTGAAACCTAAGTATCTAAAATTTCCATCGAAATATTTACTGGCCCCAGTCCCCGAAAACATCAAAATAAACATCGAACTGAAGAATTTTAAGCAAACAAATTTATATGCAGAAATGCCATGAATGCTGTTGTGTGTTTTTTTTTGTTTTTCTTTATCAGAAGCAATTTGCGTTTTTTTTTTTCTCCCCGAATGCGTGACGGTCTGGTTAGCCGAAGTCTCGCAGCTTTCTGGTTAGCGTATAACGAATGCCTTTTGCTGAGGTTCGTGACTTGGTCGTGTTTTGTTCACCTAAGGTGACAATGGTATACCGGAATACGAATGGAATCGACGACAAAGAGCTCATTGCCACAGTGGTTGTCACAGGGAAATGAAATACACGCAGTTCGGGTAAACTGTGGCACGTAGTAGACAGTTTGACACTTCACAACGTCCCTTTGTAGAGGCAGACGCAATGCACATAGAAATCTGGATGTCTCGCATCACAATCGTCTCGTGCTCCATCCTTTGTCCTATGACTTTATGCTGAGTCGTTCCACAACATGAGAACAAAAAAGAAAGGAAGAAATAGCGGAAGAGCCACATTTGTAGGGTTAATCAAAGCACGTCTCGACCGCTAGTCTGGGCAGCCAACCCGTCAGAACGGGGAGTCTGGAATAAGACTCCAACAACTACCCATCCAGCCTATAGCTGGAGGGAGTGCACACAACACTGCGCATGCTACCAATGAAATTGCCATATTGGGCACACTGTGCCTGTATCCGGCTCCCCAAAAGCTTCCTCCTGTGGATCACCATTCGACCTGTCCTGACTATAATCGACTTGTACTAGCTTTCAAGTCTTCCGCCGTTATTAAATATAAAGGAAAGCGACCTTCAGCCAAAAGGCATTCATTTCGCGCGGAGTAAAGGAGTAAACATGTCCGAACATCAAGGAAAACGGACGCACCGTTTAATCGCTAATAAGCAGAGTAACTGCTCATCATGAGCATCTTATTTCGCTGTTTGCTCTGCATCATGTATTGCAGCTAAACGCAAAGCGCTTGTGTCGTCCGTAATGCTGTCCTTTTTGTCAGACCTCGAAATCTGACGGCACACGAACGTATCCTTCGCGTTCAAACGCATGACTCTTAGTATGATATTAATTGTATTGATAAAGAGCACAATATGTGTTGAGCGACTCTAATGCACTCGCGAAACTATTTCTACAATCAGTCTGTCAAGTGTGAAGCCACCACAGGGTTTAACACGAGTGAACGCCCCGCAATTTCGAAAGTACCCCCAAACGACCGAGACGCGGCACGCAGATGCGCGCGGACAAAATTCGATTTCAAAACATGTTTGACCACTAGGGGCGCGCACAAGCTCTCGGCCAATGGGGTTGCGACGTGGTGACTGGATGCAGCTGTACATACTCTATTACCGCGACAACGGGTACCTAAGGAGGACTAGCTCGGACAAGCTACAAGAGCGGTGGCCTTGTTCTCTTAGATAACATTGGCAAAATCAGAGTATTCCTTTCCTACGTACTTTATTTTATATATCGTCAGCTACGACGTTTACAAAAGCCGCACCAATGAGAATGTCAAAGCAAGAGGGCGGGGGCGGGGACACAAACGTTTCGACCTTGCCTGTAGGTACTTTGGTGACACTTGATGCATGTTCCAGTTGAAGAAGGCTTGAGGCTTGTGAGGGGTTGAGGCAGTTGAGCTTGGGCACTAGAGTACCTCACTCTGTGTCAAGCATTCGATCTTTCTAGTACCCAGGCCCAGGCATAGTGCCCGAGAAATGTGAAATCTATCCACCTGCTCTTATGCTGTGCTATCATGTATATCCATCCTATTATGAGTTTCGTTACCGATTCCAAGTTTTTTCGCTATTTCAGAGACAAAGTAAGTTCCGTGGGATAAGATTATCTCATTGAATATTCTCATCCCGTGTCAAAAATTCTGAAACGCTGTTTACTGCTCAGTTACACTCATCGTCATATGTGAAACCAACAGAAACCAATGGGTGCTGATGTAAACTCATCAACTATGTTTCATTTTTACTTTGATGTCCATATATTATATGATATATATTGAACCGTCTGAGATACGAGTGAAATGTCCTCTTAGACTCGTCTCTATCTGCATCCCAGCTCAGTTTTATTTACAATTGCGGCGGCTGCGTTATGCATCCTATTGATGTCTTCAATCGTCGGGCTAGGTAAGAAAAAAAAAAGATCAGTCTATTACTAAGTGTGAATCATTTTTGCTCTAAATCCCGTTTGCTTAACGATCTCAGTGACCGGCTGGTCTGCTCTCTGAATCCAGACTCCAGAGAGATAGATAAAAAAGAAAAAAGAAAAACCGCGCCAAAGGCGTTAGCATGTCCGTTTGAACAAAAAGAAAATGCTACGCATGATGGGGATCTGCGTACGTCTCAAGTTCTTCCAAATAAGGCCGGGTAACATTTTATGGTTGAGGCGAGAGTAGTGCCTTCTACACTTTGAAAATAAATAAGTTTACTCCTCTTGGGGACTAAATAGAATTCTAACAAATAATTACGTTCATGGGTAAATGCACGAGAGTAAATAAATGTCACAGCATGGAGACAGCAGTTCACGCTCCGTTCTAACAATACCAGGTGTAGAATTCGTGAGCACGCGTGAAAATACTTTGAATCAAACCGTCAACCATAATATATGGAGTGAAATACAATCTTGTGACATACAGAGGGAAAGGTACGCTAAGGAATGAAGAGCGAGCTGTGGGTGGAAGATTGCTAAGTTGGGTAAGCGCCTTACGGTATCAAATTGACCAGGAGTGCACATTTACGTCGAGTGTTCCATTCGGAAGGGCATTTGCAAAGTTCCGTGACAATTTGCAGTCCTGGGGAGTAAATGTCGGGGGCTAGGGTATTAACATGGGGAGCCTAGGGCAGTAGAAACTGCAATTACTCTATATTTTACTATTTTTTTTTTTGCTTTTAGTGTATGAGCCCACGTCGGTGTGCGAAACTCTTCCCTTACTGTTGCCTTGTTAGTGGATAAGCCATGTGTGTTCTCTAAGCACACTGCCTTGTGCAGACACCAACTGTCTTAGTGAATTCCATCATATTAGAGGAGAGAACTCCACCAACCACGTCATTTTCAGGGGAGGCGTTATGCTGCAGACTTCTATTCTTTATTATGTAGACCTTTTTTAAATAGTACCAGTGCTATGGAAGTTGTCCAAAAAAAGGGGGACCCAGCGCTACCATTTCCGAGTATTTCGCCTCTACATATCCCCCCCCCCCCCATCTGCACACGGGAGAAAAATATTCGCGACAATCAGGGTCTTTGAGTGTTGTCTACAATTGATACGATCTGCTATCCGTCGCGAAAGGGAGATTTTTAGCGTGAAGCATCTCGGGGGATTCTGTGGACCTTTTTTAGTGCATGTCTAAATAACAATTAAAACTGTAGAGGACGAGTACACTTTCAAGATGAGATGTCTACTAAACGAATTCCCCTAAGGAGACCCCTCCATGAACATCTAACTCCATAGAGGTCCAGTAGACGTCTACTTTTAGACGTAGTCCTAAAGTGTCAACTTTTCCCTGGGTTAGACGTCTCTTGTCCCACCATGTGCTACACGGAAATTAAACGAATCTTTTTACGAGCGGTGAATCGATTCACTTCGTTCACGCTACTGATTCCATTCACTCTACGTCCATCAATAGTTCACCCTGCTTCGAGCTACACAAGAACTACTTCGTGGCTGATGTTGCTTCTGGTAATCCGTGCCTCAGCATGTCTATCTGCGATTCGTGAAAGGGTAGGTTGGTTAACACAACTTTTGTGACTGAGCACCTCATTTCAGGTACCTCACTCTCAAGTATATCAAAGACTTGTCTTTCTTCATGCTGCAATTCATTGAGACTGAAATGGGCCGAGATTCGTTTCTAGATCACCAGAAGAACACGGACTACAGGGACTCATATTGCCTGTTCATTATGCGATACTCTGTGACATTGAAACGTCTATCAAACAGTTCCCAATAGTCTGCGCATGTGTATGAATGTGTCCACACTGGACAGCAGTTTCCAGGAATGTATTTTCCTAATAAAATCTAGCGTGTTGCTAGATTTCCTTTTGTAAATGTACCTCTTGCTCACGGATACATGTTACTGGGCGTGGAGTGGAGTGTTGTGATGGCTGTCTGCTTATAGGCGTTTTCGTCTTGTTTCATCACGGCGTATACTAGACCAGCTCAATGTCTTGATTGGTTCATAGATATCCTGTGTTGTAATGCCACACAGTGAGGAAACAGAACACATGGACACATCAGTAAGGACAATGAGTTGGTGCGCCTTGAACTGTGCTGACATTAAGAGCCTCCGCGGAAACCCACAGAAAATGTCGAACGAGGATCTAATGCAGTCTTGACAGTGTGTAGCAGCTAGCGAAGTGTGGATTGCTGCACTGCTTGCCCAGAGCCTTACGAATAAGCGTTTTCTGTCGCTAAAAGTAACATTCTATATCAGTAGAACCGTGAGAAGTAATTACTAAGGGACGGCATCAGATAACACCACAGGTGAAACACCCTTGCGTCACAAAACCACAGGTTTCACTAGATAGACGCAATTCTCGCAATAATGAACCCTCGTTAGCATAACTCCCGATAATCTGACAACCTCACTTCATGACCGTTTTTCTTGGGAACCGTTCAGCCGCCACGGAAATCTACATTGGTGGTATACACTGGCTTAATGTGACTGCGAACGAGATTTTTGTCAGAAGTAGGGTAAAACGCAGGTATTATCGTCTCGTTACTATGACCGGTCACATGACCCGGAGAGTAGTCCCAGGAATAGGCTGCAGAGGGTAACACGTGAGGAGCGCAAATATGGTGTGGAGGTCGGAAAGAGAGATGCGCAGACCATAAGAGCCAGGGTCGAACTAAACGTTTATTCCACTGGGCGGCCCCCGGAAAACTATAGCGCGCTTAGCGTGCCGCGCGTAGGTGCGTAGCTGGCCGGCTTCATCGTTGTCGGCCGGCCGCAAAGCGGTGTCTGCTACAGGGCCCTCCCCCTAGACTCCGGAAGGAGCGATCGGACCAGGAGACCTTCTTGCGGGGAAGGGGATGGGCTGGGATGGCAAGCGGCGGCGACGCAGAGAAGGGGACTGCAGAGCAGGTGGCCGAGACGGGTGGCTCGACGAAGGCGGGCTTGAGCCTGTCAATGCTCACGGTATCAGACTTTCCGTTGACGTTTAAGGTGAAGTGTTTGCTGGAGCGGCTGATGACTAGGTGCGGTCCGGAGTATGGCGGCTGCAGGGCTTTACGCACGGCATCACGCCGCACAAAAACGTGCGTGGCGGTCGAGAGCGCTTGGGGCACGAAGGGTGTGCGGCCGGGGCAAGTACGCGGCGAAGCTGGTCGGACGTCCTCGAAAATCTGGCGCAGCTTGTCGACGTATGTAGGCGGGTCGGTGACAGAAGCTTGCGACGGGACGAAGAAATCAGCTGGCAGGAGTAAGGTGGTGCCGTAAACGAGTTCGGCCGGGCAGCAGCCGAGGTCTGGTTTCGTGGTGGCGCGAATGCCAAGCAGGACGATGGGAAGGACGGTAGGCCAGTTGACGGCGTTTTCGTGGGCCATAATGGCTGCCTTTAGTTGACGGTGAAAGCGCTCCACCAACCCGTTGGAAGATGGGTGATAAGATGTGGTTCTGATTCTGCTCGAACCGAGGAGCTGGAGGAAAGCCGAGAAGAGCTTGGCCTCGAACTGAGCGCCACGGTCAGTTGTTATAAGGGATGGCACGCCAAAACGGGCGATCCAAGTGGCCAGGAATGTTTCGGCCACAGTGGCAGCTGTTGCATCAGGCATCGGGGCGGCCTCTGGCCAGTGGGTAAACCTGTCGACGGCGGTCAGGAGGTAGCGTTGGCCAGAGGATGGTGGAAGCGGGCCCACGATGTCGACGTGCACATGATCGAACCGTGCGTCGGGGGGCATGAAACGGCCAAGGGGAGCAACAGTGTGCCGTCCGATCTTCGATCGTTGGCACGGGTTGCAGGCGGCCACCCACGAACGAATGTCGGCATTCATGCTTGGCCACACAAACCGTGCACCGACGAGTCATTGGGTCGCCCGCACTCCGGGATGGGCGAGGTTGTGCAGCGAGTCGAAGATGGACCGACGGAGAGGTGTGGGCACGTACGGTCTGGGTGGAGAAGTGGAAGTGTCGCAGCAAAGGCGGGTTGGTGAACCTGGGAGCGTGACGTCCTCAAGCCGCAGCGAGGTGGATGACGCGCGCAAGGCTTCCAGGTCACTGTCGGCAAGCTGGGCGTGAGCCAGGGCTTCGTGCGACAGCGGTTCAATGGTAGCGATGCGGCTGAGGGCGTCAGCGGGGCCGTTCTGAGAGCCGGCGACGTGCTCAATGCAGGTGGTGAATTCAGCCAGGAAAGCTAGATGACGCGTCTCGCGAGGCGAGTAGCGACTGCTGGCCGATCGGAAAGCGTACATAAGTGGCTTGTGGTCAGTCAAGATGGTGAAACTTCCGCCGTCCAAGAAGTGGCGGAAGTGTTTGACTGCAAGGTACGCTGCGAGAAGCTCCATGCCAAAAGTGCTGTAGCGCTCTTCTGCTGGCTTCAGGGCTTTAGAAAAGAACGCAAGGGGACGCCACTCGCCGTCGATGAACTGCTGAAGGACGGCGCCAACCGCGGATGCGGACGCGTCGACCATGAGAGTGGTAGGCGCTCCGGGGCTGGGGTGGACGAGTAGCGCAGCAGAAGACAGCAGGGTCTTGATTGTGTCGAAGGCAGCGGACGAATCTTCAGGCCACCGGAGTGCAGGAGATGTATCGGGGAGCTTGGAGTTCGCCGACTTACGACGCTTGGGACGTGGGGGAGCGTCGTCTTGGCGTAAGAGTGCTTCAAGTGGGCGAAGAACGTGGGCGCAGTGAGGTATAAATCGCCTATAGAAATTCACCAGACCCAAGAAACGCCGAAGCTGCCGAATGGTCTTAGGCTTCGGGAAGTTGTTGATCGCTTCCACTTTGTCCGGAAGAGGGGTGATGCCGTCGGCGGAGACTCGGTGGCCCAGGAACTCCAAGGATGGAACTGCGAACTCGCACTTCGCTACATTGATGACGATGCCATGCTCTGCTAGGCGTGCAAATAGCAGGCGGAGGTGGTCCTGATGTTGAGCGAGGTCTTGGCTAGCGACGAGAATGTCATCAATGTAGGCGAAGACGAACGGAAGGCCCCGGGTCACCGAGTCGATAAACCGCTGAAAAGTTTGGGCGGCGTTTCTAAGCCCGAAAGGCATTCGGATGAACTCGAAGAGGCCAAACGGTGTTGTAATGGCCGTCTTCGAGATGTCTTCCGGGGCGACAGGGATCTGATGATACGCCTTAGTCAGGTCAATCTTAGAGAAGCACTTCGTGCCGTGAAGATGCGCCGTGAAGTCTTGAAGGCGCGGCAAGGGGTATCTGTCGGGGACAGTGGCAAGGTTGAGAGCGCGGTAGTCCCCGCATGGCCTCCAGTCGCCCGTTTTCTTAGGGACCATATGAAGGGCAGAGGACCAGCTCGCGGATGACGGGCGAGCGATGCCTATGTCCAACATGTGTTGGAATTCGGCCCTAGCGATCTTCATCTTCTCTGGACCCAAAGGGCGCGGGCGACAGAAAGCTGGGGGTCCTTTCGTCTCGATGTGATGGACTACATCGTGTCTAACGGGCAGAGTCCAGTCCGGCGGCTGTGTGAGCGACGGGAACTGCCGAAGGAGGTCGTGGAAGGGTGGTGAAACGGTAGGGAGAGACGCTCCGATGAAAGGCTCGTTGGGTGGGGGAGCAGAGATCGCCCGGACAGATAGGTTGGTGCAGCCGTCGACGAGTAGACGTCTGGAGACGTCAACAGAAAGGCGAAAATGATGAAGAAAGTCCGCACCAATGATGGCTTGAGAAACGCCGGCGACCAGGAACAGCCAAGGAAAGTCCCGTCGTAAGCCGAGGCTTACAGTCAGTAGCTTCTCGTGGTACACCGGGATGGCGGTGTTGTTCACTGCCATAAGATGGAAAATTGGGGCGCGTCGACGGTCTTGAGTGGTCGCAGGTAAAACGCTGACGGCAGCTCCGGTATCCACCAAGAAACGGATCTTGGAGGAGCGGTCCACAGCGAAGAAAAGGCGACGCTCTGCTTGGGTAGGGGAAACGGTGGTCGCCGTCAGCGATTCCCTTGATCGTTTCCCGACCATCCGCAAGGTCGTGTGCAGCGGGTGGCGGCGCTGCCAAAACGCTCGTGGTACCAGCAGGGAGGTGGAGTGCTGCCGTCGGTAGGGGAAGGGGTACGGCTATTGAACCTCCGAGGGGAGCGGTAACGGCGGGAACGACTTGAGGAACGTCGGCGTGGGCTTGGTCGTTGTAGGGCGGCCACTGATTCGGAGAGGCGCTGCATCTCTGCGCGCACAGATGCAAGCTCGACGCTGATGGCGTTGATGGCAGAGGGGGACGCTGAAGGGGATGGATGGCCAAGGGTCCCAGAAGGAGGCGCGTATGGTGGAGCCGTCTGATTGACTGCTCCGACCAATGCTCCTGGAACAGCGACTTCCGACACCTTGTCCGCGTGCTCCGCCAGCTGGGATAGGGGCAAGGTTTCAGCCGTCGCGAGAACCATCTGCACGGTGGTCGGCAGCCGCTGTAAAAACAGTTCTCGAAGGAATGCTTCGTCGATAGAATCGGCCCTGGTCTGCTAGAAGGGCTTGCATCGCGCGGAGCAGCTGCGAAGGGCGCCGGTCGCCGAGCTCCTCGGCGCTTAAGAGCTGTTGTATCCGTTTGCGCTCTGACAGCATGGTGCGCTTAAGGATGGCGGCGCGCAGGTGATCGTATGGGGTCTGAGGCGGTTGGCTGGTGATGACATCGGCAACGTCCATGGCAATCTCTGGTGGCAACGCGGCGACGACGTGCCGGTACCTTGCCAGCTGCGATGTGACGCCAGCAAGGAGGAACTGCGCCTCGACTTGATGGAACCAGATGGCGGGGTTCCGCGACCAGAAGGGTGGTAGCCGGACGCTGACATGGGCGACTGTGGGTTGGGAAAGCGGCGGTGCGCCCGAAGGTAAGTCTGGTTGGTCGGGCTGGTCGCCAGCGGGATTCATCGGCGTTGGTGTTCGTACTGGGTCACCAGATTTGTGGAGGTCGGAAAGAGAGATGCGCAGACCATAACAGCCAGGGTCGAACTAAACGTTTATTCCACTGGGCGGCCCCAGGAAAACTATAGCGCGCTTAGCGTGCCGCGCGTAGGTGCGTAGCTGGCCGGCTTCATCGTTGTCGGCCGGCCGCAAAGCGGTGTCTGCTACAATGGTACTGTTAGCACTGCAATGCATGAAAAGGCCCACTGGACCCGGCTACAGAGTGCCGCTGCTGTCGAGCACGTAAGAATGACTGGGAGAAAGCGGTCACTGTGGTCAGCAGAGGGCGCGTTGGTACGACAATACGTTTTATGACCAAAATATGCGGGAACGGTGGTGGTCATATTGTGGCGGCCCGTGGACGACGTGCCTCTGCTGCCACGCGCTACGGCGCTGGCACGGCAGTTCTACCGACACCGTCCTAGCGTGAGGCCACCCACATCTGCCCGCCGGGACATTCCATCATCGCCGGTCAGGACTCATGTAGAGGAAGACCATCGTCCTCTACATTTGGTGACCCGAACAACGAACACCATGTTCGGCGTAATTCAGCCATGCAACATCCTAAATTTTTCGGCAAACCAGCAGCGAACCACCCTCTAGCAGTCAAGGCGCACCGGGACTACTGTTCCACCGGGGACCCGCAGGGAGACCACAGTAAGCTGACTTTCTGGCCTCCACCTGCTTCATGATGGTCCTCACCGGCACTTCTCTGGCGGCGACCGGCATCATGCTGTCGTACCGGTCGCGGTACTGTCGCACACTCATCACTCAGGAACAATCAACGCTCGGCAGTAATCTCTCAGCAAGCACTCAGCGCAGTCAACAAGGGCTCAATGCACTCAGCAGAGAATCAGCAACCATTCAAGCACCCAACTACTCAACCAATCGGCATTCACATCTCATCCCTGGAACCCGCCCGGATCGCAGCACTCTTGTTCCCGCCATCCCGCTGCTGCTGCATCAACAGCCACAAGCACAAGCCGTACGCCCAGCCGTCCACCATCTACGACCGTCATCATTCTCCTCTTCGTGGTATCGACGCGAACCTCAACCGCATGCGCCGCTCCGCGTCTGAGGGGGGGGGGAGAGATGTGGCGGTCCGTGGACGACGATGACGACGTGCCTCTGCTGCCACGCGCTACGGCGCTGGCACGGCAGTTCTACCGGCACCGTCCTAGCGTGAGGCCAGGCACATCTGCCCGCTGGGACATTCCATCATCGCCGGTCAGGACTCATGTAGAGGAAGACCATCGTCCTCTACAATATTAAAGGGGGTTCACCTTATAGGTATGGAGTACGTGTGATTACTCCTCCTAGGGTAGCAAACGTAACCATGGAACATACGTAACATCCAGGAGGGTTCACGTGCATATACATATTGCATTCTCCATGTATAATCGAAGTATGTAGTTACAGACTGCTTTTTTTACAGACATGCATCGCACAAAGACAGTACAGCTACAACGGGGGCTACGTCCTCTTCAACAGTGACCACAGCGACGTCGAAAACTTACGTCGTGACCCCAATTTTACCGATGGTTTTGCAGACGCGCATTACGTCAACAATTTGTTTGCGCACACATCATTTGGGGACCGCAGTGCGCTTTCAAGGTCTGTGACTACTCTCATATGAGACCGTGGTGTGGTACTATAAACCATATATGATATGTACATGTACAGTGTCTTACTCTGTCTTGAGGATGCCCGATGGCCTGAAAAGGAATTATTTTTGTGGACCCTTCTTCGTTTCACGCCTCGCAAGAGAGAATCAGACACAATCTTGATGCCTGCACAGAGCTATTTCGTCTCGAAACCGAACATGGAACAAAAAATATGCTTAGGGGACATTCCTCGAAATAGTTCCACTGATAATAGCTGAGAGCGGCACGTAGCTGGGCCTGTTTGTACATTACATGAAAGGTAACACACGGGCGAGAGACGCAAGACTCACATCGTTGTCTTTTTTTTTTTTAATTTACTTATCAGCTTATGAAGACCACAACGCTGGACAGTCAACAGATTGAATGACAGAACAATTAATGATAAAACTATACCATAAGGCCCTGAATAATAAAAGTAGCGCCAACTCCTCCTCCTCTCAAAGAGAGTTCTCGCCTCCTCTACAGTGGTGCTGCCTGGATGGCTGTACCGTAGGAGACAACAGCCGTGTTATAGCCGTGTTCGCGCCAGCAGAATATTAGTGTTTGTTTTGATTGCTGGGTCTGGATATGTCTCTGTCATATGTTCTCGTGAAATTTAGTTACGCGAGGACAAAACACGTGTCAAGGGAAAAATAATTAAATACATTAAATAAAGCGCTCACGTGCTTGTGACATTGAATAGATACATTGGAGTGAGGCATCACACGTCTTGTAGGCGATGGCTGCATAAGGACACCCTGATACTCGTTTGCTTTATCTATCTTGCTTCTCAGTTGTTTATCATTTCAGAAAGCATCTACTGTAGAAAAAATCTCCTTCCCGTAGTGAAGATATGTCGGTGGCATAGGTATAGATTTGGGAGTAGCTGTCACAAGCCATACCTTAAGCAATTAGGCTGTCCTTTATTAAAGATACGATAAGTAATAATTTGGGTTAATTGCAACAATTTCAAAATTCTGGACGGCCGGCCATGTTGTCAAAGCAAGTGCAAGCCACTTAATTCAAACAGCGCCCTTGCTTGGTTAAAACGAATTCGTTCAACTCAGTTCAGTAAAGTGAAATGGACGGGGACACAAAAGGTAGCTTGCACTAAAGGCATCACACGCAGAGGCGCCCTAACGGAGGCAAAAAGGGCATGGTTTCTAAGCCAAGACAAATTAGTTTTGGGGGTCGTTGACGCATCACCGCATCTGCCTTGCGGCGCTCCTGATCACACGTGAACAGTGATTTCATCAAACGACTTTGTCCTGTGACGTTGACTTACAAACAGGAGAACAGTATACTGTACGGTCATGGACTCTGCACAGTTTTACCTTCTCAACAATGTATGCGGGGTCCATTGACCACATAAGTGCGGCTGATCCGTGTAATGGTATTGTACACAACCAAAAATTCGCACACAGTGGCACAGCCGAAAGCAAAACGTGGCTACTCAGTGACGATAAAAGCCGGTAGTATGGCTAAGGGAAGATGAAACCAATAAAGCTGTGTACTAGATAAAACTGGAAGGTGGAGAGATGCACAGGAAAGGGACGCAGAACGTTCTGGCCTTCGCCATATGCGTTCGGCATTGCCCGAACGCAAAGCAACAAAAATTTTTGCACAAAACACTGACAGGGTAACTCAGAAACTAGCGCAGTTGTATGGTTTGCCATTGCCACACCCTGTAAGTCTTCCCGCTTTCTGCAGCCCAAATGGCGGACACGAAGGAGACTCAGCACCACGTACCAACCTCGATGGCACAACCGGTAACGTGCTGGTTCGCTGAGCTCAAGATAGCGGTTTCGACCCCAGCCAAGGGCGGTACTAACGTAAGGGAGGTCAGCATCGCTTCCAGTACCGTGTGCATCTCCTTTCTGGGCACCTCCAAATTATTCGCGGTCCTACCCTACGTCACGTGCAAAATGTCTCCGTGCTGCGCAGACAAACTTTACGCGTAACGTTACGGTACTATTATTGCCATTATTATCACGCACCACGTGATAGCGAAAACTCAATGAAAATGGCAAGACACCGTAGACTGCCTGGGAGGAGGAAAAAGTGGCGATCCTCAAAGGTTACTTTCATGAAGTATACGGCTTTAGTTTGCAAGGATCCGCAGGACCACCTGTAGGATGTACGATATAAAAACTCAAGACCAAAAAACGCAGACTATTAACGGTAGGAAGACAAAATTATACAAGCGGTAGAGGCTAGTTATTAGACGCTGAATGAAACAGACATAACCGTACAAGAACGGAACGGCAAGTTGATCAATACGGGCCCAGCCCACTTTTAGATCGTTCCCAGGTTTGTCGACAAAGCGTCAAGGGAAGAAAATATGCTTTTCTGAAAGGGCGGTTTCTGCAGAATTTCGACTACAGGTGGTAACCAGGAACTTCAAGGAACATTATCTTATCCCCGAGTTCGTAGATGTGATTTGTGAATGTCTGCGCAAAGACCTCCCAGTAAACCATCTACGTCCAAGGGATGTCAAATGGATATTAGATTCTGGATACCTGAGCACCCTCCTGAGAGTATCCTGAGCACCCATCCGACGTCCAGTGAATGTCCATTTTTATGGGATCTCTAGAGGAGGAATTTCTGTCCAAGCGCATAAAGACGCCCATGCTTTACAAGCGGTTCCTCGACGACATATTCATGGTGTGACCACACTCAAAAGCTGACCTAATTAGATTTACCAACGACTTTGACCAAGCGCATCCGCCATGATTGAAGCGATCTGCCTGCCTAGGTTGGCGGCACGTTGCTCGGGGAAGCGTTGAAAGCGGGTCCTGTTGGCCGAAAAACAGAAATAAATGCATAGAAAACGTAACTTTGAGACCTTGTCTAATTTTTAGTGGCTGCATATAATTTTGTAACATATTACAACCTCGAACCGGTTTCGAACCTCTTTACAGCCTCTGAACTGGATAAATCGAGCAGATGTATGCGAACTTCGGACTCGAACCGGAACTGAACCTTTATCGCCGTATCCGAACCCGAAATAACCCAAAATGCGTTTAGGTTCGACGCTCCGGCGGCGCCTACATGAGCAACGGACCGGAAGCCGTACGTTGCATGAGGTGCTGTTAAGTGATCCCGTTAGCGAATGAACTGTTCCCGGAGCACCCACATAACGAAGCCAATGGCGGCACTTATACGAAAACGAAATTCTCTGACTAACTGGATGTGACACACGCTCATTGGTCCTTAGCGAGTGACGCTTTCTCGTTCTTCCAGGCAAAGAATTCCGGCTCACTCTCACCATCCGCCGTCTTTTCTTATTATGCATTCAATGGAGTGACAATTAAACTACACCACGATTGTGAGGTTTTCAACGCACGAGGAATAACGTGACACTATAGTTTCGAAATCGACGAGAAAGTACCCAGAACGGTGCTTAAGGTACAGTAAGTGTTACTTGGGTACTTGGTAGATTAATCCCATACACTAAAGTGCATCGCGCTTTGATTAAACGTGCACACGCCGTGAGAAACACAAGAAATACTCCCATACATCGTCTTTTTCTCTTCTTTATTGGTTGCAACGTCACAGTGGTTGCAGTGGAAGACGTCGCTTCAGAGGTCTGAACTTGATTGACCAGCTCCCGTGGCTCAGTGGTTAGCGTGCTGGCCATGTCGCGTCGAGACTGGGAAGTACCCGGGTTCGAATCCCGGTGCCGGCTGTGCTATCTGCGGTTTTTCCTGGGTTTTCCTCAGGCGCTTTCAGACATACATATGCTGGCACAGTTCCTGTTATGTCCGCCCAAAGAAAGCACAACGACTGCCTCCCATGCCGAACAAGAACGAAGTGTGTGTGTTTATTATCAGCTGAACACTTAAGTACAAGACGGGATACGCCCCCTTGTTCCTTATCAGTGGAACCAACAAGGGTTTAGACAACCTTGCCTGACAACAAACGCGCGGTACAACATTCCTCCCGCACAAGTTTTCAATTACAAAAACACAATATACTATCGAGTACAGAAATGAAACAGGCATACAAAGCACCAGAAACAGTTGGAAGGTTCGCATGCAAGCTTACATAGGTTCTCCAAGCGCTTCGTACGTAAGCCTGTCAGGTGGCCTTGCCACTCTTTTACTTCGCCTATGTTCCTCGTCGGGAACACTTTCGACACTAGAACTGTCCCCACTGGGTATTCGCGAAGTCCCTGGCACGTCAAAGTATTCGTTGTCGGAAGATTCTGAAGTCTCCGCCGATTGCTGCTGGGAACTGTCGTCCGAACCTGCAACAGCTCCAGTCCTTGACCTGAGATGGTCACTGTGCACAAAGCGAACCTTTCCGAGAACACGTACCAAGAAAGTTACCTCACTGATCACTTTGATCACTTTTCCTGGTGACCAATTAACATCCTCTCCCCTGACATTCTTAACCCAGATGAGACTTCCAACCTGGAACGTTCGTGGGCGAGAGCGTCGTTTATCTGCGTACATTTTCATCCGGTTTTGCTTTGCACGACGTGCATGGTCGTAGCCAGGCTTCAGTAGAGAGAGACGGGTCCTGGGCAGCCGTCCCAAGAAGAGTTCAGCAGGCGTTTTCTCGGTCGTTGCATGAGGTGTCGTGCGATACTGAAACAGAAAATTCGAAAGTTTAAGCTGCATGCTTCTTTTCTTGTTATCGCTTTTGTCTTCTTCCAGCTGCTTTAGAAGAGATTTCTTCAGTGTTTGGACCGCGCGCTCCGCAAGTCCGTTCGAAGCAGCGTGATATGGCGGTGTTGTCGTGTGGATGACGCCATTCTCTTCCATGAAGTTACGAAATTCTTCGGACACGAATTGGGGACCATTGTCCGTTACAGCTTCTTCTGGCAATCCGAATTGGGCAAAAATGGTTCGCAGTTCTTCGACTGTCCTCTGAGCTGTTGTCGTGGGCATCATGATCACCTCCATCCATTTGGAATAGTCATCAACGACAATCAAGAAATTCGTCCCATCTTTTTGAGCGAAGTCTAGATGCACTCTCTGAAATACTCGGGTCGAAGACGGCCACGGCTGTAATGGTGGAAGGGGCGCACTGTTCTGAACGCACTGGCACACATGACAGTTACGAACAACATTTTCAACGTCGGTATCCAAACCAGGCCACCATACGTTTTGTCTACTCAACATCTTCATTTTCACCATTCCCGGATGGCCTTCGTGCAGAAGCCCAACGACTACTTCACGCAGGCTCTGTGGTATTACCACCCTGGCTCCCCACACCAGACAGTCGTGGTCTGTCGAAAGGGAGTCCCGTCTTTGAAAGTAGGGTTGCAGCGCTGGATCATCCACCTTCTTTGGCCATCCCCTTTTTGTAATTTCGATGACTCTTGGCAATACAGGATCCTTCCTGGTTTCTTGTTGTACTGTCCAATTATTGAGAGGGACTTGTTGCAACGGCGAGAAATACTTCAAGGTGTCTTCTTCCTCCGGTATTGTAGCAAGTGGGAGTCTTGATAACGCGTCGGCGTCTTCGATGTGACTTCCTTTCTTGTACACAATATCATAGTTATATTCCGCAAGTAGAAGTCGCCAACGTTCAATCCGCGCGGCAGCCACGCCGGTTGACTTGTGTCCCAATTTTAGAAGCGATGTTAGCGGGTAGTGATCTGTTACGAGGGAAAACTTTTTCCCGAAGAGGTACTTGTGAAACTTTTTCACAGCAAACACTATCGCGAGTGCCTCTCTTTCGATTTGTGAGTAGTTTTGTTCCGTGCTTGTCAAAGTCCTTGAAGCAAACTCTATTGGTCGACACACTCCTTTAGTTACTTCCTGCGATATCACTGCGCCCAGCCCGTACTGTGAAGCGTCACAGGTCACCTGAACAGGCTTACTCGAACAATACAAAGCAAGTACACTTGCACTGCATAACAAACTTTTTGCTTTCTGAAAACTGGACACACAGTCTTTACTCCAAATCCAAGGAGCATCTTTCTCTAGCAGCTTATACAATGGTTTCAAATGGGTAGCTAGGTTCGGAAGAAATCGTGCATACATATTTAGCATACCCAAAAAACTGCGTAGTTCAGTAACATTAGAAGGTGCAGGAGCCTCTGTAATCGCTTTCACTTTATCTGGCGAAGGGCGCAACCCATCTTTATCAAGAACAGAACCCAGATACTTAACTTCTTTCACAAAGAACTTGCTCTTATCAACATTAAGTTGCACAGAATGTTTAGCAAGTCTGTCCAATACTAGTTTCACATTTTGAAAGCACTCGTCATAGTCTACACCTCCAATTAACAAATCATCGATGTAGCACGCAACCTTAGGTAGCCCGTGCAAGATTTTATCCATTGTGGCCTGAAAAATTGCAGGCGCACTGGACACCCCGTAAGGTAGACACGTGAATTCAAACAAACCCAAGTGGGTATTCACTGTGAGAACTTTCCTAGCCTGCTCGTCAAGCTTAAGCTGTAAATACGCAGAGCGCAGGTCAAGAACAGTGAAAACACAACATCCCGTGAAAGTAGCGAAAAGTTCGTCTGTACGTGGAAGCGGGTACTGCTCAGTGCGAAGATTCGGGTTAACAGAAACACTGTAGTCCCCACAAATTCTTATCTTGCCTCCTGGCTTTGGTACAACAACAAGCGGGGTTGCCCAGTCACTTGTTTTGACTGGTGTCAGTACCCCTTCTTCCACCATGTGCGTCAGTTCTTTTTCTACTGCCTCACGAAAAGCAAATGGGACATTGCGATGTTTACAAAATACCGGCAACACGTTATCTTTAAAAACAAGACTTGCAGTGAAACCCTCTATTGCACTTTTCCCTTTGTTGAACACAGCAGGGAACATAGCCTTAAGTGCCTGCAACGTCTTGCCTTGTGACGAATTGTAAAACACTGATTGCCAGTCAAGTTTCAACTGCTTGAGCCAATTCCTGCCCAACAAAGCTGGAAGCTTTACAGTGCATTGTTTCACCACAACCAGAGGCAATACTTCCGTGCCTCGCTTACTTTCAACAGATACGTCAATCACTCCGACGATAGGAACCTTATCTCCCGTGAACGTTTGTAACACAAGGTCACAGTGTTTCATCGTACCAGAAGGCTGCAACTGCCAGTACATTTGCTCCGGCATAAGCGTTACCGCTGAACCCGTATCAATCTCAAACTCCACTTCTTTACCTTCGACTTTCAGCATTGATTTTACTGGTGGTATGCCAGTCACCGAATTACAACGAACAATGCTAACATCTTGTTTTATCCTTTGTGGTCTACCAGAAGCGTGCCCCGTAACACATTTCCTTTTAACGTGGCCTTTTTTTCCACACTTAAAACACTTTGCATCTATAAACGGACATTTCTGAGGCGTGTGAGCCGAAGAACCACATCGAAAACAGGGGCCTACCGTTTGTTTTCGCGGCGCAAAGTCCTGTCGTGAGCTGCGTAGACGGTGCACGTCCTCTGTCGTAGACGCCGACGAATGCTGAAGCACTTTCGATTGTTGCCCTGCCAGTTCCTTGGCTAGGGCCACTTTGTAGACATCCTCAAATTTGCTCGTTCCGTCCAGCTCCAGGAGAGATTGCTGAATATCGTGTAGACGGCATCCGGCCACGAACCTGTCGCGTAGAGATTCGCCGAGAAACGACCCGAATTCGCAGGTGTGGGCTAATCTCTTCAGGGCAACTGCGAAGTCGGCCAAGCTTTCTCCCTCCTGTTGGTACCTCCTGTGGAACCGGGTGCGTTCAGCGATGAGAGACCTCGACGGCGAGTAGAGTTTCTTAAGAGCTGCCGTCAACTGGTCGAACGTCCTAGTTGCGGGAAGGTCCGGCACCAACAAATTCTTCAGGATCTTGTAGGCAGTCGTGCCAAGATAATTTAAAAACGTCGCCGCTTTGTTTTCCGCTTTGACATCGTTGACACTGGCATAAATCTGGAATCGTTCCAGATATTCCTCAAAGGATTCTTCCTGGGGCCTGAACTCATGAAACCTCGGCATTGTGATCCCATCCGTCGTCGCCAATGTTATGTCCGCCCAAGGAAAGCACAACGACTGCCTCCGATGCCGAACAAGAACGAAGTGTGTTTATTTTCAGCTGAACACTTAAGTACAAGACGGGATACGCCCCATTGTTCCTTATCAGTGGAACCCAAAAAGGATTTAGATAACCTTGCCTGACAACAAACGCGCGGTACAACAGTAGGCTGCACCATAGACACTCTCGACAGCCACCCACAGAATTCTGGGGACCACAGATTTTCTGTTAAAAAATGCCAAACTTGGCGTAAACGTTCAAAAAGGCCGAACTTTGTTAACAATTTGCTTCATGACGGAACGTCTGAGGACATCGAGCTTAGTGCCATTCGATAGGACGTTGAAAGAATTGTCGTGCTATATAAAGTTCATTTTTCTCAGTCCAGCGTTTTCTGTGTTATTAGCTTGAGAAACGCACATGGTAGGCGAAAATTGCCAATGTTGCATCTCAATTTTCTCAAAAATACCATCTTCGATTTCCTTGATTATTTTTGAAAAGGTAACGTCATGTCTCTACTTTAGACCCCAAGTGAGACAATCTTTTATTTTTACCTGAGAGACGCGCAGTGATTTTTTTGGTCAGGCATGGTCCACGAGACTGCAGCCTTGCACGCCCCACATACGAGCACGCAACCTTCAACAACAGGTCTCCCGCTGACGGAGAAATGAATGACCGCACTTCGTGAGCTTGTTGTAGTATCCCCAGAGCATTACTTTACGTTTACCCAATGGTATCCCAGTTCCGTTAGGCTCATTCAAACCGTGGGAGAGTACATGAGTTGCCTGTGCGCCCTTGACGAGAAGCCTCAGTCCGCGAACATACCGACAAAGTAGTGAGAAGAAATGAAGCGCTTCGTGAAGATCTTTATCCAATGGTAACATCGTAGCTTTTGGTTCAGGTTGCCGCCAGTCGCCCGGGCAGTGTGAAATTCACATCCTTCTCATTGGTAAAAGAACGTTGTGGAAGTTTCGAAAAACGTAAAGTGTGCCCATTCCGAGACACCTGCAGATGATAGCTGCCACTATTGGATTAGTATCATCCGAAAGCTTTACAGGACCTTTCACGTGATGTAAAGTGACTATGTTCAAGCGCATTTTTCGTCCACCTTGTATCGCAAAACCACGAGTGGTACGCGAAAATTTTGCACGTTCGATCTTAATTATTTCTAAAACGCCAGAATATTTTTCACGATTAATTTCACAGGGGCAGAATTATGCCTGTGCTTTGCGCTGCTGGTAAGGTAGGTATCTTTTCTCTTTTTGATTGAGACGCTGGGCTACCTTTCCGTGGAGCGATTTTTCCAGACAAAGGCGCTCATCGTATGTTTACGTGCGCGCTTTGCTTTGTAGTCTTTGCTTTGTAATTTATTGCCCAGATGTTGCATTCTGTACTTATTTTGCACTTATGGTACGTATGTTTATTTTTTCCTTTGAAGACGCAGGTCAATACTTTCGTAGGCGCCTTGAACTTGCTATTACGCACTTTCATGGGAGTCGCACGCACGACGTGTGCGTATGCACGTGCGCATATTCACTATTCTTCCGCACATGTGCTTGAAGCAATGCCCATACGCACGCTATTTGGCTGTCGTGCGAGTTAATATTAGGAATGCAGAACTACGGCCACACGGGATAGAAAGTTACAACACGTGAGAATACAAATTTGTGGCCGCCTGGTTGCAGCCGTCTCTTAGCTTGGGCGCAATAAGTGATAGTTCCGAAGCTGTCCATGCTACTTTTAATTAGTTTTATGCCCCGTAGCGTTATTTCGGAACCACGACGAGTACTATATACAAAGCCCGTAATACAGCTGTCATGACAGTATGTTGCTGCTCTCAAGTATAACACGTTCGCCCTCCACGAGCTGTGTCAGTGCAACCGTGGGAATCAAAATTTCCGACAGAACAACGCACAACTAAAATCCCTCGTTTCCAGTAGCCGTATGTACCTTAAACCCTCGGTGTGGTCTTCAGTAATCCTTTTGGCATCCATGCGCTTGAACTCAGTCACTTTACATCATATGAAAGGTCATATCTAAACCTATCGGATGATGCTAATCCAATGGTTGCATCCATCACCTTCAGGGGTCTCGCAATGGGCACATTTTACGTTTTCCGAAACTTCCACAACGTTCTTTTTCCAATGGAAAGGACGTGACTTTCACACTGCTTGGGGGACTGGTGACAACCTGAAACAGAAGTTAGGATGTTTCCACTGGATAAAGATCTTTACGAAGCGCATCGTTTCTTCTCACTCCTTTGTCGGTATGTTCGAGGACTGGGGCTTCTCGTCAAGGGCACACAAGCAACTCATGTACTCTCCCACGGTTTGAATGAGCCTGACGAAACTGGGAGACCATTGGGTAAACGAAAAGTGATGCTCTGGGGACACTACAACAAGCTCGCGCAGGGTGGTCATTCATTTCTCCGTCAGCGGGAGACCTGTAGCAAAGAAGAGGTTGAAGGTCGCGTGCTCGTAGGTGGGGCGCGCAAGGCCGCAGCCTCGTGGACCCTGCCTGACAAAAAATAATCGCTGCGCGTCTCTCGGGTAAAAATAAAAGATTGTCTCACTTGACGTCTAAAGTAGAGGCATGACGCCACCTTTTCAAAATGCACCAAATCATTAAATCTGTTAAAAGTTTTATCTCACAGGTCTTGGGAGCAGATCAAGAGACTTTACACCGGGTGTGTACCTCTGTGGTTCGGTCTAGGCTGGATTACGTGTGTATAGTTTATGCGTCAGCACGTCGTTCTGTCTTAAAACGCATAAACCCCGTACATCATCACGGACTACGGCTGCTGCTTGGTGATTTCCGCACCTCGCCAGATAAAAGCTGATATGTTGAAAGCAATGAGTGGTCTTGAAAAGACGACAAGCCTATCTTTCTATACTTTACGCACTCAGGGTGAGAAGTTACCCACTACACGCTGCTCCTTCGAGAGTTGGGGGCAGACGTTTTCAACAGCTTTTCTTGAACAAGCCTTCAGTTGTTCCTCCTCTTGCTATGCGTATCTCACAACAGGTTCAACAGTACTATTTTTGTGATTTCAACTGTCAGGTATCATAATCTACTAGACTTTTACCTCCATGGACACCACCCCCCAAGGTCTAACAGTTCCTTAGCAAGATACGAGAAAAATGATACCAACACGGCCGTATTGCAACAGGAGTTCGAACATCTGAGATAAAGTTTGGGAGAGCACACAGGTTTCTATACAGATGGATCCAAAACCAACACATGTGTATCGAGTGCCATGGTGACTTTGAGATGCACCAGGGCAATCCGTTTGAACTGGTACATCTCAATTTTTAGTGCTGAGGTTTACGGAATTATTGTGACACTGAATTTCATTTTACAGCACAACATCGTCTCATCAGTCATCTACACAGATTATTTGGGGCTATGCAGGCAATATGCAGGTCACATAAAAAAAAAAAAACTCCCTTGCTCACAGGACGCGGTATCTTGCATCACAAATCATCAACACAAATACAGGTTGATATTCTGCTGGATAACCAGCCACGACGGGATACCGGGAAACAAGTGTGCTGACAGCGCAGCAGCCAAAGCAATAGACAACGACATCACACCGTTTGATATTCCTGCCCAGGACCTGATTCGGCTCCTGCGAAACTGTATAAACTCCGAGCGGCAGGAGTTTTGCCACATACAGGGAAACAATAAGCTCCACCTTGTCGAAAGGAACACTGAATGGCACGGGTATCCTCTTAAAAAACGGAATGCAGGAGATCCTGCGATGCAGACTGAGAATAGGGCTGACCTGAGCCTCTTAAGTGCACACACTGTGGTGAGCAGCCCTCTGTTGTCCATGTCCACATCTCATGTCCTCTCTTTGAAAGCAAACGTCAGTGTTATTTTAGCAGGATTTAGAAGCACTTCATACCCCCTCATGAAGGCCTCTTGCTGGGTGATGAGCCACTCGTTCAGTTCGAGGCTGTTTTTAACTTCCTCCAGGACATTCGCTTCACTGATAAGTTGTAAATTTTGTACTTCTTAGTATTCCATTTTACAAGATTCACAATGTTTTGTTCTTAATGTCATTATGTTACTTTTACTTTCCCGTGTGCCCAAACTTGATCAGCCCGAACCTTGTTTTAATCAGGCCTGATCAAGAGAAATCCGAGGTCGGCCTCTTCCAGTAGGTTCCGGGATGGATCAGCATTATCCTGCCTGAACAAAACCGGAATTTCCTGGATCCCAAAACACATAGGTTTTGATCAGGCTAGTACAAGCTGTAGTAAGGTTCAGTTCGCCCACCGAACGCGAACCTGGCATTAGTCGATGTGGATCGGGTTAACTTAGGAGCGCCGGGCCCGGGTCGGGGTTTGAGCCTTTTTCTGTTCTTTTTTTGTTTAACTCGTGTGGTACCCTTTAAAGGACTTCTGCAGAGGGAGAGGGATTTTGTAATGTTGAGTCGATAATGCTTGCGTGACCTCAAAATTCATAGCATTAAATTTAATTTTACTCTCATATTGATTTATCGATATGCCCACTGTTTTTGGCGTTCTACGGCTTTTGTCACTTTTTCGCCAAAAGCCCCAATCAATCAATCAATCAATCAGTGCATTTGTTTAGTTACTGATGTTCTGATTAGACAGAGTTTATTTTGGCTCCCTTCTCATGTCATATCACTACAATGAGCTCAATTGCAGACAATAACCTCTGTAGGGCAAGGAGCCATCTACCGAGAGATAATATTAATTAATAATTGGGGGTTTACGTCGCGAGACAACTGAGATCATGAGCGACGCCACAGCGGTCGGTCTGTGGATTGCTTTTGCCCACCTGAGGGTTCTTTAACGTGCGATGAAAGCTCACCACACGACACCCCGTATTTAACGTCCATCGCGGAAGACGGCGTGTCTAAGCAACTTGTACCATGCCACCAAGTTGCTGGCGTCCTCGGCCGGGTTCGAACCCGCGATCGCGGGATCAGAAGGCAAACACGCTACCGACTGAGCCACCGAGGCCGGTCTCTACCGAGAGAAACATATCGTGCGAATCGAAAAATAAATATGAAAAACTGACGAGGCGCCACCGTTCCGTGATTTAGTGAACTGTCGTTTCACCATAGACGATGATAAAGAACGACGCTTTTGTGGTACCCTTGCGATCGCCACACAACCGTTTTGGTACCAGCATAATGACCCCGAAAGTACTTATCATTATGCTTTTGGTGTGCATGATAGGAGCCTCTAGCTGCAAATCTTTCGGGTGCGAGAAGGCCCATCATGGCCCCGGCATAGGGTTGTGTATAAGTGGGTTCCGCTTGAGCGCAGTATGTCACTACTGTCACTCTCTGCGGTATTGCTCATCTTATGTAAGATGTGTTTGCACGATGCGTGGTCGCATGTCTTACCCACGGGACCAATTATTTGTGTGTGATTTTCACATACAAATTGGTGGTGGTGGTGGTGGCGGTGGTGGTGGAGGCGGGAGGGAAAACCACCACTTCAGTTACTACATTTTCTGCTGTATTAATACATTGTTTAGTTTTATTGCAGGGAACCAGTACTTCAGAAAATATCGTTATATTACTCATGTACTTTGATGTTATGAAGGTTTTTAAATGTACCTGCAGTATCACTTTTGAAAGATGCACCTGATGTCAATCTGACGGTGCACTATGCTGGGAGTAAGCTTTTTTAAATATTATTTTAAGATGCCCTTTGAAAATGGTCGATATCAGCCCTCGGTAGCACAAACCGATCATACGAGTACCGATATGCTCTTTTTCTAGAAGGATTTTTCCAGTGAACTGCGAGAGGTGATGTACCCCTACAAGAGCACCTCATGTACAGGTTGTCCAGAACACGCGTTATTGAGTAATAATAATAATAATACGTCATAATATTATTATTATTATTATTAATATTTCATTCACTTCGTTCAAATGATTATATTGATGCATTTATATGATTGATAATATGATATGATGATATATATGATTATGTTGATGTATATTTGGGCCATGATCAGATTTATATTGTAAAGGTCGTTAAGATGCTTGGTGTATATTTTCCCTAAGCCCTATCCTGGGAATGCCACATGTCCCACGTAAACGCAAAAATATCAAGGTCGATAGGACTTTTGAACCGTCTGCGTCATGTCTTGCCTTTGAGGGTGAAATTACTTGTATACAATTCACTAATTTCTTCTGTCTTTCGCTATTGCATTTTAGTCTGGGGCACTGGAAGAGAGAGATAACTAGTTTACTGACCCTACAGAAACGGGCGGTTCGTATAATAGCCGATATTCCTTACGATACACACACACAGCCTTTGTTTACCACTTTCAAGATAATGACGATAACCAGTACGTACAACTATCATATGTTCAAGTCCTTTCTAGTTGCCACACGACAAAATAATAATGATATGTTATCCGTGTTCACGTTATGACACTTGTCACAACGTACTCGTCACTGTGACAAATGGATAATACCCAGGTTTAGGAGTAACTACTGACATCAGTCTCTGTCTTACACCCTTCCGTACGGTTTGAACAGTTTTCACACCCAGAAGATATATATCAGTAACCTCTCCTTTTCTTCCTTACGATCGTTGTTTATTTAATTTCATATTTCGGGATAGCAGTTCAATCTCTTGTTATTTTATACACAATGCCATTGTAGTATTCTGTCATGGTTGTGTTAGTTTTAAACGTCTATTCTTATGTCAAATAGCTTTCCATATTTCGCACTACATAGCTGATTTTGTACATTTGCTTCATGCCGTAGCGACGATCATGTTAAAGGGGTAATGCCCTTGTCAAGCAGCCTCGTACTTCTTTTTGGCTTCCCCCTGATTGTGTTTTGTCTGTGGAAGCTGCAATAAAGCATCATTCATCGTTATCGTTAATTGACCGCTTGAGACAAGTAGACTCACCCACCTGCTGTCAATGTGGTGCTCTTGAGGATCTGGAGCACATCCTTCTTCATTGACCCAACTACCAACCTTCCCGAACCGCACTCTCCGAGTCTGTTAATCAGCTGGACTAGCCCCTTCTCCCTATCAAAATTGATTGGTCCCATGCCCAATCCAGCCCAACAACGATCTGCGCTCAAAGCTCTTTTGACATTTCTGGACACCATCGGACATCGATCGTTATTGTGGAGGGCTCATTATTTTATTCCCCACCTCTCCACCAGCAATGGGGTAGAGTATCGCCTCTGGCGATGAACCTCCCCACTTTCCATTTCAAAATAAAGTTGCTGTTGCTGACCTGTTTCGTACCAATTTTGCCTCTACACTCTTAAAAATAAGGTTGATAAAAACGTAGTAAACTGCTCCTTTTACAACTTTCACAACTGTGTTACTACCTTTGTATTGCAGTTACTAGCTTTTTACAACCCTATGCGTGCTTCCAAGTAGTAACTGCTGCAGCCATTAGTGGACGTAGTAAAACGGTGACGACTACAACCTATGTGTAGTAATTTCATGAAGAAGCTTAGATTTGATTGTTAATTAGTCATGCCGTAAATTTTAATCCTTCATAGCAGTTATGACACAACTTGTGAAAAACAAATGTGACTAAATGAAGGTCGCATGTGCTTTTTATGCACAAAGGAAGGAGACCAGCTGTGTCTCTGCTTTATTTTACCACCACACGAGAAATGAAATTTTCATATTTGTAACATCGAACAAGATAAATTACGTTTGCGTTTTACTATTATGGCTGCAATACAACAAACAAACAATATAGTGATCCCCTTGATGATAAGGAAGTCACTTCAACCAAGCTTTGCACACATATATCTTGATGAACGAAAAAGCTATTTAGCGTGCACTATAATAATATTTTGCTAAAAGGCACAGGTATATATTTACATTCATTAATTTAAAATTCAAAAGACTGTAGAAAGATTGTGATTTTTCAATCACTTAAAGGACAGATACCTGACTTTCCCATCTTTCTTACCAGTGCTGCAGCAATTTACACCGGGCAACATCATTCCCGGCTTCATCATGATCTCGCAGTCGATAAGCAAGCTCGCGTCATCGCACGACTTTCTCGCAAAACTTTTTCGTATATTTCGGGAGAGCGCGTGTGTCTACGAATTTTGTCACTGAATAAGCTGTTGCTCTTACAATTCGTTACTTCCAATGGTCATGCGCATCGCTACGTTAATATCCTGTTTCAAGACGATCCAATCCAAGCTATTCTACTGTTGCGCGTTCTTGTGTAGTGCTACCGTTTGTGTACCACAGTGCTGTAGTACTTCGCTCCACGTGTAGTGCTGCCGTTTTACTTTCTCGACGTTTATCATTTATATAAGGGTCCCCCGCATTGCACTTCCGAAGCACGAAATGAGTGACGAGGGTCACACTCTCCGAGGTGGTGGTGTGCAGTGTCCTGTGGCTTACGGGAGTAGGACCAAAGTTGTCACTGTCGCCGAAAAGCGTGGGGAAGATGACGTGTCGAATGCGCTGAAGCTGACAGACATCAAAGGAGGCAGTCGGCAACGCACGACTAGAGGTGAGCATGGTTATTTTCCGCATTATAGACTCTAAGTATATCCGTTTTATCGTGACGAGTCATTTCTTGTCACATTATCTGTATCAGCTGTGGTTTGTCCTTATTCCGGCTACTTGCAATTTCGGACTGCATTATTATGACGCTGCATTTTTTTTTTTCATATAATGCAGGGTGCCTACCCGTGCTTGCTGTACCATGGGGAGAAGATACATGAAGCTGGAAGCATCAAGGTCCCATTGGAAGACTTCGAAATTGAAGTTCTCGACATCGTCAGCGGCGTGATAGCATTGATAGAAGTGTATTGGGGTATCTGATGTGCAATACTCCCCAGGACAGACAATAAAAGGACGTTAGGGGTGCTTGAGTACCATTTTGAACTCAAGCACACAACTTTAGGTGCCATAGCACAAAAAGAATTGTAACTGCCCTCTCTAAAAATAACTATGAGTCCATACATTCCTGAGCAGTGTATCTGTTTGTTTGTCGGTTGTAAGTTTACTCTTGAGGGTAGTAACACCATAAGGCCAAGGTAGTAACAGCACAACGTGCAGGTAGTAACAAAAGACAACATGGGTGGTAACCACTACAACATGCGTGGTAACACTACAACCTAGGTAGCAACAGTCAGACCCAACCAACCCTCTTCATTGCTTTAGTGCAACCGCTTTGGACACGCTGCAGGCGCATGTACAGGCCGCCCTTGCTGCGCACGTTGTGGGCAGGAGGATACGAAACCAAGAATGTGATCGGGCCAAACATTGTGTCAATTGTTCTGAGAACCACCCCTCTTATTCTCGGTCTTGTCCGAAATGGAAAGCCGAAAAAAAGGTTCTACATCTTAAAGTGGCACTTAATATAAGTTACATTGAGGCAATAAAAAGGGTATCACCA